>NW_020229369.1:78841-203170 GCF_003227725.1 Camponotus floridanus
AGGAGCGAAGAAACAACATAGTTTAGAGAAACGGCAGTTGGTGAATGAACTGCACGCACCGGCGAGAAAAAATTTCCCCCGAAGACACGTCATAGTGCGGAGATACGATGACCTGTGGCAAGCCGACATCGTCGAGATGCGTCCGTACTCTCGTTTCAACAGAGGTTACAACTACATACTCACTGTCATCGATGCGTTGAGCAAGTACGCGTGAGTCGTACCACTCAAGAGTAAAGGTGGAAGTGAGACAGCTGATGTTATCGCCGAGATAATTCGAGATAGCAAGAGGTGTCCGAAAAATATACAGACCGATATGGGGAAGGAATTTTATAACGTCGACGTGCAACGGCTCATGCAAAAGCACGACATCAATCATTATTCTACATATTCGACATTAAAGGCATCGATCATTGAGCGATTCAATCGCACGCTGAAAAACGACATGTAGAAGATGTTTACGCTAAACGGATCTTACAAGTGGATCAACGTGTTACCGGAACTCGTATCGAATTACAACGCGCGCAAGCATCGAACGATCGGTATGCGGCCCGTCGACGTTACCCCCGCGATCGCTGAAAGACTCTTGGCTACTGTGTACAACCATGTAAATATCGCGGGTCCGGCGAAATTCAAAGTAGGTGACTCGGTACGCGTTAGCAAATACAAGACAGTTTTCGAGAAAGGTTACACGCCAAATTGGACAACCGAGATGTTTAAAATTATAAAAGTGCAGCATACTAATCCCGTAAGCTATTTACTTGAGGATTATCGCAAAAAATCTATCGCTGGAGCGTTCTATGAACACGAGTTGCATCGCGCGAATTATCCGGACGTGTATCTCGTGGAGAAAGTACTGCGCAGGAGGAGTGACGAGGTTTACGTGAAATGGCTGGGATTTGACAATTCGCACAATTCTTGGATACATACAGACAATGTAATTTAATTAATCATATAGTGTTTATTTTTTAATTTTCTGGAAAAAATATATATGTATAACATTATAATATTTGAAAAATAAAAATATACATAAAAATATACATAAAAAATCCTTATCAATATTCCTTTCTATAGTATATGTATTTTTAATAAGTTATAATAAGATGTATGAGATACACATAAAAATATATGAAATATAAAAAATCCTTATTAATATTCCTTTCAATAGTATATGTATTTTTTTTAATAAGATAATAAGATGTATGAAATATACATTACATTACATAAAAATATATGCAATATAAAAATCTTTATTAATAATTCTTTCAATAGATAGTTTATCGCACACATTTTACATTTTACATTTTACATTACATATTACAATGGTATCCTATAATGTCCCCACGGTAATGTATCTGTGGTTTCAGGTACGATATACCGCTTATCGTCGTACGGACTCAAAGCAATTTTCGTCTCGCAGATCGTGTATACTTGGTGCAGTTTAGATCGTATACACGACTGTTGGCGCGTCATTTCAATTTCTTCTTTCAAACACCGCGTGTAATCGTCAAACGTTATCGTTCTCGCGACAACGTTGCTCTTGACGCCTTTAACTTTCTTCGTGTCTTTCTTTCCATCCACTCGTAATGCGTACATCTTTGCTCTGAGCCCGACGAATTCGGTCATTATGGCACCGTTATTTTCATCCTTCATCAAGCCCGGTACTTTTTTATTTTCAAGCGGTATACCGTACGCATTGTCTACCGCATAATCGCTCGTGTCAAATCTGGCGATATCGCGCTTCATGTTCTCATACACATCAACGCACTCAATGTGATATATCAAACTATCTGTGTCGGTATACATGATTTTATATTTATCGCGATACATTGGCGTCATATACTCGTGATGAAATTCATACAAACATGTCTTGGATATGTCGAGTATGCACATACTCACGTAAATCGGCTTGTAGAATTTCACCTCGAGTTTACGCAATTCTACAGCGATTAAATTTTTTGAAAAAACGCTTCTGCTGTGGAAATTCGGTTTCGCGATCACCGCTTCTGCACCGTACCAGCCATCCCATTTTGTTAATAATTTTACATCTACACGATTACGCACATTTTCCATCGTTTTACACATCGTAATATCACAGCATTATTCATTAATTTATATAAATTTTTTTCGAAATCATTTTTAGCCAATCTTCTGAAATGTGTATTTAATTCTATGTAATTTCGAAGCCATGGAGATTGAGAAAACTGTAAAATTCTATGTATGTTTGTTACACGAAGGCTGTATTGCGTACATTGCTGTAAATTACGGTAGTGTATCACGTAACGCTTCTTATCGTATAACGTTGCAAGCAGTTTGAATTCCCACTTACTGGGCGGCTTGTCGCGCGTCGAACAAAACGGTAGGTCAGTGTGCGCATCGTGAAGATGTTGCGGGTACTCGAGATCCACTTCGAGGATATAGCCCGTAGGGGAATCTAGCGCGATGGATGATACATCAAAATTCGACACGTCGTCGATCTATCGAAAATCGGCATAGGGCAACGGTTGACACATTGCCCATCCGTATAAATTATTAATGTCAAAATACATCAAGTACGACGATGGTTTCGATGGATCGTACGACTCCATGTACTTGTTATTAGCGCGAGCGTATCTGTTGGAACATTGACTTAGACCACCGCGTATACCACGTTCGATGAACATAACCATGTCGATATCCGTAAGCAGCTCGAACGTAATCTTTGTATGTTTCAACATGGTGTCCCACGTGTATCCGGGGAGAGTATAGTAATACGCGGGGTCGAGTCCGTAACTTTCGATACATTTATCTCGAAAGTTTTCGAAAATGTCGGCTAATAACAAGACATCGATTTTGAGGTACAAGTCGCTATATTCGCCTAGCGTCCGAATGGAGAACCGCGTCCAGACGTTCTCGGCGTGCGCATAATCGCTCTCGGATACAGTTTCACCGGTCAAGGAACTGTAAAACGATTCGCGGTGGTAAACACGTATCGTGCAACCTGTCAATGGAATCGATGTATTCGTACGGAAATACACCTTTTCGCGTTAACAAATTGAAATTTTCGGCAGATAAATTTTGAAATTCCGATTTTAAAATTTTGTTTATCTTTGTCCAAAAATGATTCCAATTTATCGAGACTCAATGCGAGAAATTTCTATGAATCGATGAAACGTAATTTTATTTTATTTTTTGATTCTTCTTTAAAATCAACACTTTTAGTAAATGAAATATATTTTTCCTTGATTATCGGCAATAACTCGATTTTCCCTTCGAACGCTGTGGCTATTTCCTCGATGATAAAATGAGAATCGTAACCGGATAAATTGTGAAAAACTATCGGAATGCAAAAAGAATCTTTATAATGTAGATTACAATTTGAATGTGCAGGACCTCTGTACCGCCCGGTCAGATGGTAATGATCGCGAACGCGTGTATCGTCTTGCGCAAATGGTTTTTCGCATATATGACAACGAGTGACGTTACGGAATTTCTCCCACTCATCGGATGTTAAATTTACCATGGGGACATTTGTTTTTAAAATATTTTTTACACGTAATGCCAAATTATTAAGATCTTCGACGAACCATGCTATACAATCGGCGCTACGACGCGAATGATACGCTAATAAAGATTTGTCGAACGAGCAATGCACATAGTAAGCTAAACTAAATACTTGATGATGATGTTGATATAATTTCTCTTCTTCCTTCTTGGCCAGGACGCATTCCAAGTCGTACACGACGAATGGAAGCCGCTTCTTCCGATTAGGGTTGCTGAACTCGAGCCACTTGTCCTTGTCGCTTGGCAATCGGACAGCGCAGTCGTTTAGCTTTCCGCAGTCAACCGTATGCGACTGCAACTTGTCGTCCGAACCAAAATAATGTAGACATCTGTAAAGGAAAAAAATTTTAATTAAGATTTTAACAATCCATATTATAATTATACAAATTATAATTATTCAAATAATATAAAATAAACTTACCGATCGCAGATATATTTCTTGTGATCTTTTTTGCTCAGTTGCGAACTCACTAGTCGGGATAGATTCTTGATCCACGCGAAATGTCCCACGCTGTTGTTACCGTCTTCCATGTATAGCAGATTCACATGCTTGTCCCGTTTCTGCTGCGAAAGACGTATCGGGACAATGTTCTTGTCTTCGATGTCGTACACATTTATGGAAATGTCATTTGTAAGTTCAAACTTTTTAATTTGATTTACAGTCATTGGAAACTCAATGTCCCGGAGATTCAACACTGTCGCGTAATGCGGGTATGATGATTCCCGTTCCGCGTGACTTTCGGCGGGATACAGAGCGGCGACCACTGCCCACGCGAAACATGCATTGTCTTTCGATTGCACGTTAATTACCGCTCTCTTCATCATAATCTCCCGCGGTAACTTGATGTGACATCCCGCGCGCATGGGATTGTACTTGTTAATATTTACAGTCAAGTTCAGTATTCGCGACAAAGCCCACCCGCTATCGCGTTCCTGAAACTCTTCCAGAGACGCTAGGGTGAACTCGATAACGCGCTGTTCGTACCACTCGCGTAAATCGGATGTGCGTAAGAGTTCATGGTTTCTCGTATTCACACTTTTATTCGCATGTTTATCTCCGGCCACAAATTCACCATTGAATATTGTGTTCACTTTTACACTGCTGTGTTTTTCTAGAGCGTCCTGCACATATTCCAACACAATGTCTTTGGCATCTTCGAGAAATTGGCGCGGTTCGATGTGATTATAATTTATCACCGCACCAGTCGATACGCGACTCTCGAACGCGGTATCGATCTCTCGCCAAACGAGTCTTTCCGCGTTATTGTCATCGTTGTAATCACCACCACTGGGAATAAATCGTCTCTGCAATCGAGTTTTTGCACCTTCGAGCCGCGCGATTTTAGCTGCCAGAGATTGTCTATTTCCGATCGAGAGTCGCGGACGCTTAACACGACTGCGTTCTTCGAGCTCTTTGATCAATTCCTCGCAACGCTGCAGCCATGCAAAATACTCGCCCAAGGTGGCAATTTGGCGAGATTGCTCCATCAGATCGTCTTCAGTCTGCTCGATGTTTTCCATTTTTTCTGTTTTTTACAATATGTCACAGGATTCTATTTCTACGGAGCACTTGCACGTAACTTTTGCACACGATAAACAATACGTTCGCTATCTTGAACGTGAAATCGCGCAAAAAAAATCTGTCTGACAAAACACTATACTTTCCGAGAGAACACTACTTTTGCTACCGACGTGTCGATGCGTTTTCAAATGACGTACTATGATCTGCTGCGCTTCGATCCTTCTTATATTCGACCAACAAGCTTTCAGAGACTGTTGGGAACACGAAAGAAAATTTTCTTGCAAATGTACCTAGGATCGTAGAAAATAATGTGCTATTATATTACACAGATTGCTTGAAAAGGTTGGACTGAAATATCTCAAAAATGTAAGTTTATGAAATAAAGTTATAAAAATATGTATAAGGGTAAAAAAGAGTATAAAAGGTTTATTATAATATCCCATTTGCAAAAAAAAAAAATTTTTTTTGTGTCCCCGATAATCTCTGAAAGCTTGTCAGCTTAATCTCTATTGTTTATACGTCGAACGGGAAAAAAAACCTGGAATTATCTATATTAGGGGTGTACCTCGAGAGTACAAAGCAGCCGAACATCGGCGCTGATATGTAAACGGGAGACACTTCCGATTAGTCAATCAAAGTCAATTGTGTCCAATTGTATTGTGTCTAATCGAGTAATCTCCAGACAAAGCAGCCGATCATTAGCGCTATTAAAATTTTTCCTTAAAAAATAAAATAAAATACAATAAAATAAAAGAACAAAAAAAAGGATTAGGCCCAAAATCCTTTTCAAAATACAATAAAATATAATAAAATAAAATAAAAGAACAAAAAAAAGGATTAGACCCAAAAAAGGATGAGGCCCAAAAAAGGATTAGGCCCAAAAAAGGATTAGGCCCAAAATCCTTTTCAAAAGAATACCGCTCTTTTGTTTATGCTTGTCATTCAACGTGAGCCCCCCCCCCCCCCGCAACTCCCGCGTGACGTCATATCCCCGCTCCGCTGAGATCCCCTCGCACCTCACCTCCCTGAGAGGACCTGGGTTAGAACCAGCCCTATACATCTACTCCCGTCAGAATTCGGCTGCGACTCCGGCATCCTCTTAACTATGCGCATATTCGCTGCGCGCTTCTATTCATTCAGATTGGCCGATGTAATTCATGATTCACAATTCGTGATTTGTAACAATTATATAGAGTGTCTGATAACTTTTTACACATTCGAAATGTGGAGATAGATTAGTTCAAATTAAGAATAAAAGTCCTCTATTATTTTGTGATCTTCGCGGCAACAAGAATCCCATTTTAAGTTGATACTAGACGCGCAGTAAAGCAGTGAGTAAGGAAGGAGTGATGAATGCGGCCCGTACTCACCACTGCTTTCCCACTCACTGCTTTCTCACTCACTGCCGCGCGCCTAGTATCAGCTTAAACTTTAAGTTTTAAAGAGGGATGACTCTCGTCGCCGCGCGATTCTACTCACACAGATTGGTCGATCTTTTTTAATTAATTTTTCACTAATTATGCGAGGATCGCAAAACAGTAGAGGACTTTCCTTTTTAAATTGAACCAATCTATCTTCACACTTCGGATGTGCAAAAAGTTATTAGATATTCTGTATAATAATTCGTTGTTCGACATCGAGAGGGAGAGAGGTATGAAAACATATTTTTGCCTTTAAAATAGTCAATTCTTATTAATTTTGATATAAAAAAAGAGAATATGATAAAATTTGTATTTAATTAGTTCTCATTTTCATAATATAACTATATATAGTATTTAGAGAAATATTCAATTTTTATCAAGGAAATTGTGTGTGTGAGTGTGTGTGTGAGTCTAATGAATTTAAGTTTGCATCACACTAAATCTAAGTATATGATTGAAATAGAAGTCATGTTTAAATTATTTTGTTTATTGAGAACCACTACAAATCTGTTTTTGTAAAGTTGCTGTTATTTTTAAATATTATTTTATTTTATATTTTATTTTCAAAATGCTACGTAAATTTGTCCACAATTTTTACTATGTGTATGGCGAAATGATTTTTTTTAAATTTGTTAGAGACGTGCACACGTGCAATTTCTCTGTTTAATTAAAGCAATATATCATCATTATTTCAGTTGTAAGATAGGAAATCAAGAAACTCTGGATTCATACGTGTTTTGTCATTCTTATGAGTGAATTTTGTGATTAATTGAGAAATAAAATATAGTCAATGTCTTTTGTCATTCCTATGATATAGTTAGAATGAGATCGTCCCAATTACGCACATTCTCGATGACATTTCTCGATCGAACACAGATCCGATCGGACATGTTTTCGCCCTGTGCTTTTAATGCAAAACGAAGTCTATTATTGTTAGACTTAACGGTTCCACGCGTGGGTTTACACGCGAAATGAGTTCAATTCACACCGTCCTGTCTTTCAGTGCGAAACGAGGTCTATTATTGTACAATTTCACATAGATTTGTATTCAATCGGGACTGTGTCCGATCGGGGTCTGTGTCAGATCGAGACTGTGTCCGATCAGGAAATATCGTCGTGTCCGATCGGGAATGTGCGCAATCGATACTCACTCGTTAGAATTTAAAGATCATGTAAATGATTATTATTTTGTATGATGTTTTCTCTTCAGCATGGAATGTTAGAAAAAGTGGATTCTCTATTCAAATTACCTGTTTCCATCAATTACCCAGTTAGGCCAGTACCAAAAAAGATGACTTACTTATTCTTATACAACGGAATAATATATCTTAAAATCTAATAAAAATATGCAAATTTGTCCGGAAACATCGCTAGAGCCTTAATATTAAATTGCCTGTAGAAATTTTGATTGGACGTTTGTATGGCACTGGCCAGCGTGCCACAATGTCATTTAAGGAGCTGGCAGGTTGGTAAGCGCCATCTCTGAAATCATCACGTTTTGCCCGCTGTCGCCACTTTGAAATAAATTTTGTGTGGTGCTAACATGGCATTAACATGGTCCTACTAAGTATTGTTATAGAGCAGATGTGGAATTACCATAGTAGCGTAATATTGCTCTACGAAAAAATACTACTGAACTATTTGACTTTTGATAAAAAAACTTTCTATACAGCACCAAGTCGCCTAAAAATATTACTAAAACTGAAAAAAAACTCTGAAATCCAATAACGGAAAAAATTTTAAATTCCATAAGGAAACCACATTATTAAATAAATTATTTTAAATTCAGTTAATCGGAAATTAAACTAAATTAAACTGATAAAGTGATGTTAAGAAAACGCGCACACAAGAGAGTCATGTACATGGCTTTCTGATCGTATAAGTGTGATTGAAGAGCGTCCTCTTTTTGGCGATACTACTCATAATAGGAAAAAAATATACTTTAGATCTCATGTGTATCAGTTCTTTATATTCACTTCATGATAAAAAATTGAATACGAGTTTAGTCAAGTTTGATGTGCCGCATTGCGGAAAACGAAGAAACACGTGTCATATATTATATTTTTTTTATGTTATCTTTTTTAACAAAGCGAAAAGATGTATGAGCCTAATGTGGCACAAGTATGGACCGTATCCAGAAGTCCAATCAAATCCAGATTTACGCCCGTTTAATTTTATAATAATATTACGCCATTTATATATCGCGAGTATGGTTCTAATGTGGATTTTTTCAGTTTTTGAAAATAAAGCTGTGACGTGGCAAACTTACATGGCGCGGACAAGTGTTATGACGCAGGCAAGGCAATTTCTATCAGGATTTTCATGAAAAATTTATGAAACTAAATTTTATTTTGTCAAAAAGTTGAATATTATAATAATAATTTGAAACTTAGAGCTAATAAAAATATTATAATATCTATTCTTTTCTCTTATCCTATTGTTAATAAGAATTGACTAATTTTATGAAGAAAAGAGGAAATTTTCATTTTTTTATATATTAACGTAATATAATCGGTCATATTATTCATAATTTGTAGTTCATAAATGAATTTATTCAATTCGCGATCTGATTTTGTTGAAAAATCGCTGGCGAATCAGCACGACTGATGATTCACAAATGTAAATTTAACAAATTTTGAATAATGAATAGAATTTTCATTATTCACTAATTACTCACGAATCGCGAAACATCCATCACGAATTACGAATGTATGTAGTTTAGAGCTAGCTATTACAAAATATCCTAGTTTTGTAAATTTTAATTCTGTCTTTTCAAATTAATTAGCATTTAATTCATATGTAAAACATAATAGAACAAAATTAATCCTATAGTGTTACTACAATCTTCAGTATTAAAGGGATTAATAACAATAACAATAACAATAACAATAACAATAACAATAACAATAACAATACTAATAATAATAATAATAATAGTAATAATAGTGATAATAATAATAATAGTAATAATAATATTAATAATAATAGTAATAATAGTAATAATAGTAATAATAGTAATAATAGTAATAATAATAGTAATAATAGTAATAATAGTAATAATAGTAATAATAATAGTAATAATAATAATAATAGTAATAATAATAATAGTAATAATAATAATAATAATAATATTAATAGTAATAATAATAGTAATAATAATAATAATAATAGTGTTGCGCCCGCGGCGAAGACTTCGATAAATATCGAAGCCGCGCACGAAAAGATCGGCCGCTCGCGAGTCGCGCGAAATAAATAAACACTTTTAAAAGTAACTAAGAGCTTTAATTCCCAACACAGGGCAACACAAACGATAACACAAAACGATTCAACACAAAATTAGCGGCTCGATGCAAATTCGCGTCCGCGCAGCCAGACAGCTGGAATCGAACTCAGCTGACAGTCGTTGTTTGTAAATAATCTTCTTGCCGACGGGATCCAGACAACGGCAGGGCCGTGACGACTCGGGCGCGCGCGTAACACTGCCCCTCCTCTTCAAGATTGTCGTCCCGACAATCAGCAAGGGGTTCAATGACCATCGTGGACTTCCAGGAACCCCGAACGATCCTGCTCTCCCTGAGCTGCTGCTCCCAGTTACCGAGCATCGTTCCGATCAGGCCCCAATCCACCGGGCAGGCTCCCAACCGATCCCTTCCAGAGAGCTGGCCAGGCTCTCAAGAACCGACTCCAGGGCAGCCTCCCATTCCAGCCATCTTCCTGTTCGCGGCGCGAGTCCTTTTTGGTCCTTCTCCTCCCGTGACTTTCTTCGGACAAGAGGGGGGGTATCTACCGTGGACCCGTCCCAAAAGGACTCCCCAAGTCCCTGCCTCAGCATTCGCTCTCCGGCCCACGGGAAAACCACGGCTCAAAAACCGTGGGCGAGGCAGTCTTCTCTTTGGGAGTTTTAACGTTGTTAAATCTCCATTTTACGACTCATCAGCTTTCCTTCTCCTTTTCCATTCAGAAAACACTTCACCTGTTAAAAGAAATAACAAGAAAGCGCAATAACTGGAAAATAGAAACTTAATTCCTATCTTAATTTCTATTACGGGCTCCAAGCTATTCCCTATCTAATCTACCCTATCGTCTCTCAGAAAAAGGAGTTAATCTATCCGCATGGACGATCTTCTTCTCTATGCTTAACGGATTTTTGTATGCAAAACACCACATCGCTTAACTTCTTCACTACTACAAAAGGGCCTTCCCAATTAGATTAAAGTTTGGGAGCTCTTCCCTTAATTCTTCGAGGATTAAAGAACCACACCTTCTCCCCCTCTTGAAAAAGAATTTGTCTGGCATTGCGGTCATACCAGCTCTTCATTCGGGAAGATTTTATGTCCATCCGCCCTCTAACTTCGGAATGGATTCTATCTAATTTTCCTCTAAGGCTCGAAGCGAAGTCAGCTTCGGATTGAGATCTCTCTCTAGGTGGACTTCCCAGAAGTAGATCCAAGGGCAATCTAAGATCGTGACCCAAATACAGCTCGGCAGGAGTAAAACCAGTGGTTTCATGTTTAGAAGATCTATATGCTAATAAAAACATGGGAATCCAACTATCCCAGTCTCTTTGATTTTCTGAAATAAATTTGGACAAATAATTAATGATGGTTAAATGTTGACGCTCGACCTGTCCATCTGATTGAGGATGTAAAGCAGTCGTCCTCGTCTTTTGATTCCAAGAAGAGTCATCAACTCTGCGAACAACTTAGATTCGAAGTTCTTTCCTTGAGCCGTATGGACTTCCCGAGGGATCCCATGTCTGGAAACTATCTGGTTGACGAAGACTTCCGCCATTGTCCGCGCCTTGATATTCTTCAGAGGGAAAGCCTCCACCCATTTGGTGAAACAGTCTACGATGACAAGAAGATATCTGTTTCCTCGGGTGGTAGTAGGAAGAGGACCTAGCACATCCATCTGAAGTCTCTCAAATGGGGTTCCCACGTTATATATTTGTAACGGGGACTTTCCTTTTCCTAAGGGGCCCTTCTTGGACACACATACTTTGCAGGTTTTACACCATTCCTGTACATCCTGCTTACAGGTGGCCCAATAAAACCGCTTGCGAATCTTATCCAAATTCTTATTGACCCCGAAGTGTCCTCCAGAAGAAGAATCGTGCGCCGCTTCTAAAATTCGATCAATCTGCTTACGAGGAACAATAAGCTGAAAGATGCTTGATCTGAGATTTGGCGCTTCCCATTTCTTATAGAGAACTCCATTCTCTAAACTTATTGCGTCCCAATAGGACCAATAAACTCGGGCGGAAATATCTCCATCGGGTATCTCCGAACGGAGTGGGCGTATGCCTGTTTTCTTCCCATGGTAAATCAGAGAGAGGCTCGGGTCTTCGGATTGCTCTCTTTCCCAATCCTGCAGAGTGTTTCCTGTAAGAAGGATCCGAGCGACGGATGTTTGAAGCTCCCTCGAATTCTTCTTTTCGACCTTGGAACAGTACACACAGCCAGAAGATTCACAATGCCGTCTGGAAAGTCCATCGGCGTTTTTATGGATCCCGCCCTTCCGATAAATAATTTCGAATTCGTATTGCTGGAGTCTCTCCAGCCAACGTGCTAACTGCCCTTCTAAATCCCTGAAGGACAGAAGCCATTTCAAAGAAACGTGATCTGTTCGGATCAAAAATTTTCGTCCTAGAAGGTAATGTCGGAAAAATTTAATAGAATCAACTGTCGCCAAAAGTTCTCGGCGCGTAACACAATAGTTCCTTTCGGTCTTACTTAATACGCGGCTTACGCGATTAAGTATAAAGTTATAAAATACGCGATTATTCTTTCCTTCTCTTCCTGATTCTGTGATAGGACTGCACCAATTCCAATATTTGAAGCATCGGTATCCAAAATAAATTCTCCCTCTCCCTTTGGAAAAGCTAATGTAGGGGAGGAAGATAAGTTTCGTTTTAATTCCAAAAAAACATTCTGACACTGCTCATCCCAAGAAAACTTAGCCTGATTCTCCGTCAGCGTATACAAAGGTTTAGCCAAGGAAGAAAATCCTTTGACAAATTTTCGATAATAAGAGCAGAACCCCAAAAAGCTTCGGAGTTGTTTTTTAGTGTGTGGAATTGGCCAGTCCCTCACGGCGGAAATCTTTTCGGGATCTGTGGTAACGCCCCCCGAAGAAACTACGTGCCCTAAGTATTTTACTTTCTTCGCGAAAAGAATACACTTCTTCGGGTTTACTTTCAAATTGACGGAACGTAACCGAGCAAAAACTTGTCTAAGATTTTCCGTCATCTCAAGAAAGTCCTTTCCGAAAATAATTACGTCATCCAAATAGACCAGACAAATTTTAAACAGTAACCCTTGCAAAACTTTTTCCATTAAATGTTCGAAAGTAGCGGGGGCGTTGCACAGTCCGAAAGGCATTACGGTGAATTGCCACAATCCGCGCCCGATAGAAAAAGCAGTCTTTTCCCTGTCCGCGGGATGAATTTTTAGTTGCCAATAGCCGCTCTTAAGATCTAAAATGAAAAACCAAGAATTACCTGAAAGTTGGTCAAGCACTTCGTCTATTTTAGGCAAGGGATAGGAGTCTTTTTTCGTTACTTCGTTTAACTTCTGAAAATCTACACAAAATCTTATCGTTCCATCTTTCTTTTTGACCAAAACAACGGGAGAAGTCCAGGGGCTTTGTGACTCCTCAATGACTCCCTGATCCTTCATTTCCTCAATTATTTTATCGACTTCACCCCGCATCTGTATGGGAATACGACGAGGAACCTGCTTTATGGGAGAAGAATCTTTTAGGTTAATAACATGAGACAAAATCGCAATTTCCTGCAACAATCTTTTCGGAAAATATGTCTTCATATTCGAATAAAAGTCTCGCGAAAACGTCTTTCTGAGACTCTTCCAAGTCCGCAGAATCCTTTACGTAAAGTTCCTTTAAAATGGAAGGGACTTTTTCGGAAACGTTTAGGATCCGTGAGCAATTTAGGTTCTGCTTTTCCACGAACTCCGAAAAATCGAAGGCTTCCCCAAAAACATTTTCCAAACCAGCCTCCTTCAGAAAATCTACGCCTAGTAAGCAGTCCTCTTTCATCTCCAGCACATACAGAGAAATTTCTTTGGAGAATTTTCCCAGAGCCACTGTCGCTCTTACTTTAAAATCGATGGGAACCTCCTCCCCAGAAGGATAATTAATTGTGCCCTTTTTAACAGGAAATCTCTGCTTACCTTTCCTAACTAACCTCTTATTAAGAATGGAAATATCGGAGCCCGTATCTATCTTAAAATTACACTCGTTATCATTTAATTTTCCTTTATAATTAAAACAATCCGAATTTAACCCTATACGATTTATGTACAGCGGGGTTTCGCTCCACCCAGTTATTCTCCCCCCGCCGAGAGCAACTAAACCGTGTTTCCCACATTTTCCGGACATTCTGCACGGAAATGTCCAGTCTTCCCGCAAAGCCAACATTCCTTCGTGTTAGGCTTTTTCCAGTTCCCCCTCTCGTTCCTCTTTTTCTTTCCGTTTTCTTCACTTTTCTTCTCAAAAGTTCGCGCGTCCCCCTTCCCTTTCTCGAAGCGCCCTTTTCGAAATCCCTTTTCCTCTCGAAATTCTCTCCCTGAATTATTTTTATGGCCTTCGCCCTTTCTACGACCAGTTTCAGGGAAGTTATGCCTTCTAGCTGGAGAGTCCTCCTCACGAATCCGTCGAGAAGCGACGAAACAAATTGTGCGCAAGCAATCTTATCCCGCACCGCGTAAGGACATTCGGGGTAGGCCAAACGGGCGAGCCTCTCTAACTCTGAACCGAAAATTGCAAAATCCTCCCCGAATTTCTGTTTTCGGTTCGTGAATTGCGTATAGCAATTCTGAGATTGCCCCTCGTCGAAACGCAATTCGAGCTTGGATTTTAGTTCTTCAAACGTACAGGTTTCTAAATCCTCGATCGACTCCAAAACAGAGCGGACCTTCCCCCTCAAACACGACGCTAACACTACAGTACTCGTCGCGTCGTCCCAACGGTTCGCGCGCGCTATGAGGAAGAACTGCGAGAAAAATTCCCGCAACGAAACTGTCCCATCGAACGTATCCGGCTTCAACTTATATCCGGTCTCGTTTCGTGTCTCCGCGTCGCGACTTTCCCGAGACCCCGATCTAAATTCGGAAGGACTTAGCTGAGGAGGCTGTAGCCGGCTCCCGCGTAGAAGCTGGATCTCCTCGTCGTGACGACGCAGCATCGCGGCGACCTCCTCCTCGCGTCGCGCTTGTTCCTCGCGCATCCGCCGCATCTCCTGCAGGACGGTGAGCAGAGCGGAAGATTCCGTCCCCGCCGTCTTCGTCGCCGCTGCCTCCGTTGCCGCTGCCTCCGGCGCCCGCGGTTCCGTCGCCCGCCCCTCCGAGGGCGGCTCCGACTGCTCCCTCCTTCTCCTCTTCGCGGCTATTGTCGCCATCACTCTTTCACGGTCACTTCTCGCGGTCACTTTCTCACAATTTTCCGTTTCGTCCGTCCGATCCCGGACGAGCCCCCAAAATGTTGCGCCCGCGGCGAAGACTTCGATAAATATCGAAGCCGCGCATGAAAAGATCGGCCGCTCGCGAGTCGCGCGAAATAAATAAACTCTTCTAAAAGTAACTAAGAGCTTTAATTCCCAACACAGGGCAACACAAACGATAACACAAAACGATTCAACACAAAATTAGCGGCTCGATGCAAATTCGCGTCCGCGCAGCCAGACAGCTGGAACCGAACTCAGCTGACAGTTGTTGTTTGTAAATAATCTTCTTGCCGACGGGATCCAGACAACGGCAGGGCCGTGACGACTCGGGCGCGCGCGTAACAATAGTAATAATAGTAATAATAATAACAATAGTAATAATAGTAATAATAATAGTAATAATAGTAATAATAATAGTAATAATAATAATAATAATAGTAATAATAATAATAATAATAATAGTAATAATAGTAATAATAATAGTAATAATAATAATAATAATAATAATAATAATATTTTCTGATATAGGTCAATACATGTTAAAAGCGACATCAACGCTTATGATAGAATTACAGGATAAAATAGCCCTTTCGCTTCATATGATGAGTTCACTGATCGAGATGACTACTCTAAGCAAGCATCATATTGAATTGAATAGCACAACTGTTCAATGGTTAAAACGTATTAGACCAATCATTGAACGTAATTCAGTGATGTACGAACAAATGAAATTCGATTTAGAAGAGAAACTGCAAGAAGAGATAACGATTCTAAACGCACGAGTAGAGGACATGTTTCCTAGGTTTCCTCTCATTTATCTATATTATCTATATTATCTATATTTTATATTTATAGTATAGCGTTTTTTATCCAGCACATTTTCCTAGATTTCCTCTCATTTATCTATATTATCTATATTATCTATATTTTATATTTATAGTATAGCGTTTTTTATCCAGCACATTTTCCTATTCTACATTTAACACTTGCATCGAAGTAGGTATTGCTGAATAAACATTCTCCTGTAAGAAAAGTATTTATTATAACATAGGCTGTGAAACATATTTATTATAACATAGGTCTCTGCTGAATAACAGATATCAAGGTTGTATTGTAACGATGCATCCCGAAATGCATCATTTCCCGGCGAACATCGGCCGGAAGCTGCCGCCCGACGACACCGATCGAACAACGGCAGAGGGCTGTGCGCCCACATTTTTAATCTCTTAGAAAACTACCGGGTAGGAGAGCGATAATCGTAATCGCGACACTGCCGCCGGGAGCCGATTGAGAACTCGCGCGCGGCATCCCGAACTCCCCCGGGCGAACCCGAATCGCTCCGATATTTTTACCGCCACTCGGTGGGAGTAATTACCGAATACGCCAGCGCGGGATAATTAACCGGGTATAAAACGGGCTCTTGGCGACATATCGGGACAGATCCTTCCGATCCTCTCCAGCAGCTGAGTTAGTCTGAAGGCAAGCGAAGCGAACAAGAGGAAAATCCTTGCGAGAGTAAAAAGGCTAGAAGGTAGTGCGAACGCTCTACCTGCCTCTGCCGATTGATATCGGAACCTTCGAAATCGCCTCCGAATCCAGATCCAGATTTCAGGTATCGCACCTATCCCGGGGTGGAACTTGAGTCGCCTCCGATGCTTGCTAGCGTCGCGACGCCTATCCGAACCCTTAATTCATCGGGGAAAATTAACGGAGATTTAAATATCAATACGCCGGGCATTAAAACCCGATCAGCTGGCCGTAAATAGGCAAAAACCCGAGCAAAAACGCGCGCGATAAAAACCCGATAACGCGCCGATTCCGGGAACCGCGCAAGCGCGTCCCGCGCGGATCGTAATTATCACGTGTACAATTATTATATCTCAAAAACATATACCGATCTTGAGCTGAGACACGTCTGCGACCGTTTTGCATCCGCGAATTGAATAATAGACGAACATCTGCGCCGACATAAACAGCAATGTTTCGCGCTAACTCATAGCGAATTTGCGGCCCGTGTAAACCAAGCTATCGAACTATCGCACTTTAACGCACGTACATACATTCGCACATGGCGTTACCGTACATACAAGCGCACACATATATTGAGTTGTATTCTCACACACATACATTGTAATTTTAAACACACACACGCACATTATAATATTACACACTCACACATACACACAACTACACTTGTACACCACACATATACAGCTAAATAAATATATTTGTTTTACATGTACTCACACATCTCGTTATTCTCGTACTTGGATCCGGCGGCAGATTTAATTTACTATCCGTAAATTAAATGATATCCGATCACGGAAAATCATATGTTACAGCATTATGCTCAAAAGTTAATTGTTCTGTTCGCTATCGAATCTCAATGCCTCATGTTGGAAAAATCTATTCAAAAAGTGTGAGTGACGATAAAGTTTGACGTCATTTATTTCAGTTTTATATCGTAGTTGATTCTGAAATTTGTAGAAGCTTAATATCGCTAGTCGAATTTTCAAAGGTTAAAAGAAATTGTGTAGTCGACCAAACTAGCCAGAAATATAATTTATTCAATACGACGTTTCGACCATATGGTTGTGGTCCTTATCAAGTATACACTGAAATAGATATATAAGTTGCAAAAAATTATTATTATTTACATCTAATTTTCGGTTTGAACCGTAATACGCACAATTAATTTAGTTTCAACGTGAGATATTTTAAATATACATACAAAATTAGCCGCAGTAGTAGTAATCAGAGTGTCGGCATAGATAATAATCTTGTGCAAGCACAAGTCACATTTGCAAAACTTTATTTTGAAATTTCAATTTTAAGAACAATGAGTCCGTGTGGGACCTCGTCAAAGACTAAACGCGATCATAAGTAAAACGGAATTACATGACCTTTATTATTTTGTCATAAATGTTGTTTAAATTTTCTGTGTCTTTTTGTAAGTTGATTAGGTTATCACATCTCTTTATGAAAAACATTTCAGCAATTTCTCTTTTACGAACATACTTTTCGTTGTGTAGGATGTTCGGTTTTAACCAATCAAAATCATAACCAGATTCTAATCTATGCTTGCTAATTACTGAATGATTAGTTTCATGTAATTTTATGTTGTTACAGTGTTCTTTTATTCGCGTACGTAAATGTCTTTTTGTTTGTCCGATATATGCTAAATTGCAATCTTTGCAATTTAACTTGTATACCACGCCTGTTTTGTCATTATCGTGTAAGCGATCTTTACCTCGTGTAATTAAATTATTTAGTTTTTTGGTTATCTTATACACGACCTTAAAGCCTCTATTACGTAAGAGACGGTATAAATCTTGACTAACATTTTCAACATATGGTATTGTGATAAACCGAGTCACGTCCGAACGAGTAAGATTCACATCAGTTGTAGCATTATGGTCACGATTATTTAGAAAATTGAGTCTTTTTTTAATGTGTTTATATATAAAATGTTCCGGAAAGCCGTTTTTTATTAACGTGTCAGAAACTAGCTTTATGTTGTCTTGTTTAAAGCAGTCATTAGATAATAAGATCGCGTGGTCAACTAAATTGTAAATAGTATTAATCTTATACTTTAGTGGGTGGTTCGAATGATAGTTTATATACCTCCCTGACCATGTAGGTTTCCGGAACCAATTTGTGATAAGTCTATTATCGGACCGAATAATTTTTACATTCAAAAAGCTAATGGATGAGTCAACTTCAGTCTCATAAGTGAATCTTAAGCGTTCGTGGTAATTGTTAAACTTTGTCAAGATCTCGTTGATTTTTGCGCGTGGTACTGTTGCGAAAACGTCATCGACAAATCTATAATAAGTAGGAACGGTAAAACCTAATGAGTTTAGACATTGAATCTCCATATCTTCCATTACCATATCTGCTAAGATAGGTGAAAGTGGAGAGCCCATGGGGGTGCCGAAGATCTGCTCATAAAAACGTCCGTTAAATGCAAAACAAGTTGAATCCAAGATCAATTCAGTTGCAAATAAAAATTGAGAAAGATTGAATTTAGTGTTCTTGGCAATATCTTCCCAGCGTTTCCGTATGGCCTTTACTACCAAATCTTTTGGGACGTTAGTGAATAATGAAGCCACATCCAACGAAACCATAATGTTATCTTTGTCAATATCAGTGTTCTTGATAATTTCGACAAAGGACCAACCATCTTTGATATATGAATTTGGTTTTCTTATCGATTTTTGTAGGATATCGTGGATGTAACTCGAGATATTGTATAATGGGCTTCCCAAAGCAGATACTATGATTCTCAACGGAAAACCATCTTTATGAATCTTCGGCAGCCCGTAGCATCGCGGTAAATTTCCGTTGGTGCAATTTAAGTTTTTATATGTCAACTCACCGATCAAACCGCTCCTACGCCAAGACTTGACTAACTCATTGATTTTATTTGTTAATCTTTTCAAGGGATCCTTTTTTAATTCCCTGTAAGTGGTTGTGTCACTCAACAGCAATTCCATCTTGTCGAAATAATCACTCTTGTCCATAACGACAGAGATCTGACCTTTGTCAGCTCTCGTGACCATGATGTCTTTATTTTCGCGTAAATATCTCTTGGAGACCGCGTAAGACTGCAAGATGCATCTATCTGAATAATTAGTACGTTTATTGTTGTCAAGAAATCTCTGAAGGATGTTAGAGATAGAAATTCTAGTTGTTTCGATAGTATCTGTTGGCAAGATATTACTATGCACTTCGAAATTTTTGACAACATCCAAAACAAAATTGTTACGATCATTTTTTTGTTTCTGTTCAATGGGTAACTCAAAATTGTCACCCAAGCTTAACACATTAGAAACAATGTCCGGTATGTCCTTGCTGCTGATATTCACGAACCACTTAGATTTGTCAATTTTTGAAAACGGATGCTCGTTATATTTTTGTTTCAAGTTGTTAAATTTTTTAATTGAATTATTTTTTGTACTGTAATTAAATGATGTCAATCTATGTTTATTCAATTCGAAAAAAGTAGTCAATATGTCATGTGGTAGGCATTCAAAAAGTCGTTTTTCAATGTTTTTAATTTTGTCATGTAAATAATTTAAATGGATGTTAAGATCTTCAATCTCGAAATTTAACAACATGTGTTGATTTGTTTTTATAAAAAGGTTAAACTTGCGCTTAATGCTATTGCTGTGGAACGCAATACTAATTTTCAATTTTTTAATGTGCGTAGGAATTAAATCGTGTCCTCTGCACCGAATTAGAAAAGTCAATTGTTGTTTCGCGGTGCAGATCTTCTTTTTGCAATTTATCCATGTTTTCAACAGTGTTGTGCAATTGTTATCAAACCGTTGAGAGATGTGTTGAAAGAAGTCATCAGTTGCTCCATAATTAGGTCGAGGAGCGGATTTAGAAATTTGTAGAAGCTTAATATCGCTAGTCGAATTTTCAAAGGTTAAAAGAAATTGTGTAGTCGACCAAACTAGCCAGAAATATAATTTATTCAATACGACGTTTCGACCATATGGTTGTGGTCCTTATCAAGTATACACTGAAATAGATATATAAGTTGCAAAAAATTATTATTATTTACATCTAATTTTCGGTTTGAACCGTAATACGCACAATTAATTTAGTTTCAACGTGAGATATTTTAAATATACATACAAAATTAGCCGCAGTAGTAGTAATCAGAGTGTCGGCATAGATAATAATCTTGTGCAAGCACAAGTCACATTTGCAAAACTTTATTTTGAAATTTCAATTTTAAGAACAATGAGTCCGTGTGGGACCTCGTCAAAGACTAAACGCGATCATAAGTAAAACGGAATTACATGACCTTTATTATTTTGTCATAAATGTTGTTTAAATTTTCTGTGTCTTTTTGTTTCGAGATTGAAGATCTTAACATCCATTTAAATTATTTACATGACAAAATTAAAAACATTGAAAAACGACTTTTTGAATGCCTACCACATGACATATTGACTACTTTTTTCGAATTGAATAAACATAGATTGACATCATTTAATTACAGTACAAAAAATAATTCAATTAAAAAATTTAATAACTTGAAACAAAAATATAACGAGCATCCGTTTTCAAAAATTGACAAATCTAAGTGGTTCGTGAATATCAGCAGCAAGGACATACCGGACATTGTTTCTGATGTGTTAAGCTTGGGTGACAATTTTGCGTTACCCATTGAACGGAAACAAAAAAATGATCGTAACAATTTTGTTTTGGATGTTGTCAAAAATTTCGAAGTGCATAGTAATATCTTGCCAACAGATACTATCGAAACAACTAGAATTTCTATCTCTAACATCCTTCAGAGATTTCTTGACAACAATAAACGTACTAATTATTCAGATAGATGCATCTTGCAGTCTTACGCGGTCTCCAAGAGATATTTACGCGAAAATAAAGACATCATGGTCACGAGAGCTGACAAAGGTCAGATCTCTGTCGTTATGGACAAGAGTGATTATTTCGACAAGATGGAATTGCTGTTGAGTGACACAACCACTTACAGGGAATTAAAAAAGGATCCCTTGAAAAGATTAACAAATAAAATCAATGAGTTAGTCAAGTCTTGGCGTAGGAGCGGTTTGATCGGTGAGTTGACATATAAAAACTTAAATTGCACCAACGGAAATTTACCGCGATGCTACGGGCTGCCGAAGATTCATAAAGATGGTTTTCCGTTGAGAATCATAGTATCTGCTTTGGGAAGCCCACTATACAATATCTCGAGTTACATCCACGATATCCTACAAAAATCGATAAGAAAACCAAATTCATATATCAAAGATGGTTGGTCCTTTGTCGAAATTATCAAGAACACTGATATTGACAAAGATAACATTATGGTTTCGTTGGATGTGGCTTCATTATTCACTAACGTCCCAAAAGATTTGGTAGTAAAGGCCATACGGAAACGCTGGGAAGATATTGCCAAGAACACTAAATTCAATCTTTCTCAATTTTTATTTGCAACTGAATTGATCTTGGATTCAACTTGTTTTGCATTTAACGGACGTTTTTATGAGCAGATCTTCGGCACCCCCATGGGCTCTCCACTTTCACTTATCTTAGCAGATATGGTAATGGAAGATATGGAGATTCAATGTCTAAACTCATTAGGTTTTACCGTTCCTACTTATTATAGATTTGTCGATGACGTTTTCGCAACAGTACCACGCGCAAAAATCAACGAGATCTTGACAAAGTTTAACAATTACCACGAACGCTTAAGATTCACTTATGAGACTGAAGTTGACTCATCCATTAGCTTTTTGAATGTAAAAATTATTCGGTCCGATAATAGACTTATCACAAATTGGTTCCGGAAACCTACATGGTCAGGGAGGTATATAAACTATCATTCGAACCACCCACTAAAGTATAAGATTAATACTATTTACAATTTAGTTGACCACGCGATCTTATTATCTAATGACTGCTTTAAACAAGACAACATAAAGCTAGTTTCTGACACGTTAATAAAAAACGGCTTTCCGGCACATTTTATATATAAACACATTAAAAAAAGACTCAATTTTCTAAATAATCGTGACCATAATGCTGATACAACTGATGTGAATCTTACTCGTTCGGACGTGACTCGGTTTATCACAATACCATATGTTGAAAATGTTAGTCAAGATTTATACCGTCTCTTACGTAATAGAGGCTTTAAGGTCGTGTATAAGATAACCAAAAAACTAAATAATTTAATTACACGAGGTAAAGATCGCTTACACGATAATGACAAAACAGGCGTGGTATACAAGTTAAATTGCAAAGATTGCAATTTAGCATATATCGGACAAACAAAAAGACATTTACGTACGCGAATAAAAGAACACTGTAACAACATAAAATTATATGAAACTAATCATTCAGTAATTAGCAAGCATAGATTAGAATCTGGTTATGATTTTGATTGGTTAAAACCGAACATCCTACACAACGAAAAGTATGTTCGTAAAAGAGAAATTGCTGAGATGTTTTTCATAAAGAGATGTGATAACCTAATCAACTTACAAAAAGACACAGAAAATTTAAACTACATTTATGACAAAATAATAAAGGTCATGTAATTCCGTTTTACTTATGATCGCGTTTAGTCTTTGACGAGGTCCCACACGGACTCATTGTTCTTAAAATTGAAATTTCAAAATAAAGTTTTGCAAATGTGACTTGTGCTTGCACAAGATTATTATCTATGCCGACACTCTGATTACTACTACTTCGGCTAATTTTGTATGTATATTTAAAATATCTCACGTTGAAACTAAATTAATTGTGCGTATTACGGTTCAAACCGAAAATTAGATGTAAATAATAATAATTTTTTGCAACTTATATATCTATTTCAGTGTATACTTGATAAGGACCACAACCATATGGTCGAAACGTCGTATTGAATAAATTATATTTCTGGCTAGTTTGGTCGACTACACAATTTCTTTTAACATTCGTAGTTGATTCTATTCTTGTTTACAGACAACGCACCGCGTAGTAACGAGACTATTCCGTAAATCGCGAGTGAAGAAATACTTATGAAGGTAGGGTGATAAGTTTCCGACCTGATAAAGAAAAAAACGTAAATAAGACGTGATAAAGAAAAAAAGTCTTATGGATTTTTTTTAAATTTTATTTTTCAACATAATCTGCACAAAGACTAATACATTTTTCATAACTCTAATGCAGTGATACAACTTTATAGTACCATTTGTCGAGCTCTTTAAAATACTCATTTACAGCGTTAAATATAAAATGCCCGAATAATTCCTGTTTGATAGGAAGTTTTCAAGGAACGCCGTGCCGATAAGAGAAACTCATCCGAGGTAGCTCTTTTCTCTACCTCGAGATTAATATGCCCTGGCGTTAGGCGGTCGGATCTTGAACTGATTATCGAGATCACTCGATAGAACTGGAGCGCTCTGATTCTTTTTTGTACGATCAAAAGAGTGGCCGGATAGAATGAGCCTGATTAAGTATCGAGAGTGCTCGATGGAGGAAGAGTTCGCTCTACTTCTGTAACTTAAATCTGGGCTGATTTTTAGGAGCGGTCTAGGAAAAGGTGATTAGCTTGCCGAATGTGTCCCTTTTACGGCTAATTGCCCGCGTCGGCGCGCGGCGGTATTATCCCTTCCGAACGAGTTATCGGGAAGCGGTACGGTCGGGCCCGCTGGGAAGAGTTTGGGAGATGCGCCGAACGCGGGTTTCCGCCGGCCGGCGCTTCGGGACACATCGACAACGCTCGGCAGTCTTCGGCCAATTTTACAATTAGCCTAACGACTTAAGGGGATCCTAAAGCGACGGGCAAACTCCGACGGATTAGCGCCCCCATCTAAATGTAACTAAAAATGTCGATAATATCGATAATATCGACATTTTTAGATACGCTATTACCGACATTATTATTTGAAGCATGCATAATATAATAGAAAATGCAATCTTTTGCATTGCGTTAAATATATTGAAATGAGATAATATATTCATATTTTTATTGATTTACATATACATGCATATATATAATATATTTCATACATGTTTAAAATATATATATATATATTAAATATGTTATATATTATATATATGTAAATATATTATATATATAATTGTTGTATATGTAAATGATATGAAAATTATATAATTATAATATAAATTTACAAACATTACATTATATTATATATTTATCTCATCGCAAATATGAATAGAATAATAAATTTATTCATTTCTTCAATTTACAATTTCTGAATATAGAGTAGGCCAATTTTTATAAGATGCAATATACCTTTTTTGTTTCTCCAATTTTAATTAATGAAGATAATCTTTACATTGAGATTTTTTTAGATCGTCTCTGGGATAAATATTTTTTAATTACCACAGCGATCATGCAAACTGTATCTCATATATAAAATATTTTTAGAAACCAGCACACGAATAGATCGTTTCTGGGATAAATATTTTTTAATTATCACAGTGCTCATGCAAATCGCATCTGGTATAAAATATTTTTAAAAACCAGCACACGAATAGATCGCCTTTGGGACGAATGTTTTTTAATTACCATAGCGCTCATGCAACCGCGTCTGGTATAAAATATTTTTAAAAACCAGCACACGAATAGATCGTCTCTGGGACAAATGTTTTTTAATTACCATAGCGCTCATGCAATCGCGTCTGGTATAAAATATTTTTAAAAACCAGCACACGAATAGATCGCCTCTGGGACAAATGTTTTTTAATTACCATAGCGCTCATGCAACCGCGTCTGGTATAAAATATTTTTAAAAACCAGCACACGAATAGATCGCCTCTGGGACAAATGTTTTTTAATTACCATAGCGCTCATGCAACCGCGTCTGGTATAAAATATTTTTAAAAACCAGCACACGAATAGATCGTTTCTGGGATAAATATTTTTTAATTATCACAGTGCTCATGCAAATTGCATTTGGTATAAAATATTTTTAAAAACCAGCACACGAATAGATCGTTTCTGGGATAAATATTTTTTAATTATCACAGTGCTCATGCAAATTGCATTTGGTATAAAATATTTTTAAAAACCAGCACACGAATAGATCGCCTCTGAGACAAATACTTTTAAAAGCAGCTAGCTCATGAATAAATTGTCTCTGGCACTAACTACTATAAATATATATATATATATATATATATATATATATATATATATGTATATATAAAGTATGTAATCTTTGACCAGAGAGGCAAGTGTTTGGCATTATACTTACACATCATTATATAAGCACTATATCTAAAATAAATAAATATGCTATATATGTTACGCTCGCGGCGAGGACTTCGATCGAAAGCGCGCACTTATGAATCGGCCGCTCGCGAGACGCGCGAAATAAATAAGCACTTTTAGAGAAGCAAGGAACTTTAATACACAACACAGAACACAAACGATAACGTAAATAACACGGAATAATAACACAAATAGCACAACGGATCGGCTCGGGAAAAAAACGCGTCCGCACAGCTAGACAGCTGGGACCAGACTCAATTGACAGGCGCTGCTGTCAACAATCTCTTGCTGTCAACAACGGGCTTCTTCTTTTTTCAAACCGGACTCGATCGCGACTCGAACCAGGGACGTAACAATATATATATATATATATATATATATATATATATATATATATATATATAATACTTTCATTATAACCGACACGTTATAACGCGTTGTAATTTGTAACGGTCGAGGATCGAGGAACGTCGAAAAACATCGAGCTGTACTCTATGCGAAATAATTTGCTGTTGCCAGCGTATCCATTCTGCATCACTGCTCAGTAAATATATATATTACAGCCGCCGCGCAGTCTGATTCCGCAATACTATAGAAAATAAAATATTTCATTTCGCATTTCTTCGATTTGAAAATAATTGCAATAGATTAATGACGATTTTGTGATTAAAACGACACCAAACATGACATAAATCGGATCATTTTTAATTAAATTAATTATTAAATTTTAATTATATATTTTATTAAAAATGATTCGATTTATGCCGTGTTTGGTGTCATTTTAATCGCAAAAATCTTATTAATTCGTTGCAATTATTTTCAAATCGAAAAAGAGCGAAATAAAAATTTTAATTTTTGCGATATTTAAATCCCTAACAATTGTTATAAATAAGGAAAGGTCTCCGATTCGAAGCAAGAGCGAGACGGAGTAAGGAGCAAGCGAGATGACGAGACATCAAAGAGTTCCGAAGTCTCGCTCGCCAGGCTCACTTTTTCTTATCTTCGTATGTATACATGTCAATTTATAATAATGGAAAATAAATTTTTTTCATTTCGCATTTCTTCGATTTGAAAATAATTGCAATGAATTAATGAGATTATTGCGGTTAAAATGACACCAAACATGACATAAATCGAGTGATTTTTAATGAAATACATAATTAAAATTTTGTAATTAATTTAATTAAAAATGACCCGATTTATGTCATGTTTGGTATCATTTTAATGGCAAAATCATCATTAATCTATTGCAATTATTTTCAAATCGAAGAAATGCGAAATGAAAAATACGAGGGAGTGCAATCATGAGTATACGTATAAACTTATCACAGGCATGAAAGAGAGAAAGAGAAAATACGATTATATCTGTCCTTGTCGATAAAAGTTTAGATGATAGTGCCATCTATCATGCTATTCGTCAACTAATTTTTTTTTATTTTACTCTTTTATATCGATATTGTACATGCACGCACGTACACTAAACAGTTCGATCATTAATTTTTTTATATAAGCTTCTAAGATCATTTTTTTTACTTTTGTATTATTCTTTCATGTTATCCCAACTGCGAGCGCTGTGTCTTTTACACAGACAAACTGCAAAACTTATATATTAAAGCAATATTGTTACGACGTGATGGAAGAAGTCGGTAACACTAATGTAATTAACACAGTTTTATGTAACTTTTCTTGGTTTTTTGCATTAAGTTATAGCTTCCGCACTTCGTTATTCTTAGAACTTTAATTGTGGAAAAGGATTTATCGATATGTGTAGCCAATAAAAAGAATAGTGATCGAACTGAATCTTCACATTTTGTCGGTAAAAAAGTCCACTTTAGGATCCCCTTAAAACCGTTCGCGTAATAACGTTTAAAAAAATGTGGACGCACCGCGCCCCTGCCTATGCCCGGCGGATATTGTGCCGGGCGGCAGCTTCCGGCGGATCGCATGCCGAGTATACGATGCATCTCAGGGGGTGCATCATTACAGATGATAGTCGCTGGGTGCTAAATCTGGCGAATAAGACGATTGGCCCGTGTAAAAAATTATTAGAGCTAATACATGATACTATTGGCCCTGATAAGGATAATGCAGGGATGCCATAGAAAAGGATATTCTATCATCATCAATATGGGGTCTTATTAAATATTACTAAGGACATATACTTAAAAAAACTAATACTTATCCGATGTTTAATATACAGTTTAATTTAAGATTTTATTAAATTATTTTACTAATTAATTTTGAAACTCAGGCTTTAATAAAAATAATGAAGAAAGCCCTTGTAAGGATTTTTTAATTGCGCCGCATTTTTAAAATGAAGAATTCATGTAGTATCAATTTATAAAAAACTCAAAAAAAGTTAATAATATTGCATTAATAATAACATTAATAAACAAACAATTTCTTAAAAATATTTTATTTATTTCATACTTTCCATTATACAAAATAAAAAAAATTTTTAAATACATAGATATACCTATACATTATCGCTGCTAAATGGCGAAAGGGAAAAAGCCTAACCCGAAAGTAAAATCTATCTAAGACAGTATATAAGGCCGCGGCACAGGTCTCGCGAGTCACGGCTTAAGTCGGTCAAAGAGCGCATTAGCTCGAGGACTCTTATAGCCGTATGTCTTCTATTTTTTGCGAGAGGAGCCCTAGAGCTCCAAAAAATAACCGCAGACGGTTAATTTTTTTTTATAGTGAATTCTCATATATATATTTTTATAGTGAATTCTCATATATATGTATCGTAAAAAACAAAATAAATATCCATGCACAAATGAATGTCAATTGCGGACAATATAAAATTTTCTTATGAGGTTCTGATAGTGTTTCCATATAGGGTCCTAGCAGTGTCTCCATATAGGGTACTAGGAGAGTTTTAACTCAGGGGGGGGGGTGAGGTGCGAAGAGAATTTCGGTCGTGCGGGGGAATGATGTCACGCGGGACGGAGGATTTCGGAAGCGCGGGGGCTATGGTGCGAGGTACGTTTGTTCGGCGCGTGTTCGATGTTATCGCAATGATAAGCAATATTATATTACATACCCGGTTAATAAACAATATAAACAGTATGACATATGTCGATGTCCGGTTTATAAACAATATAAACAGCTCCTGCATTCCTTTGAAAGGTAACGCGTGCGAGAGACAGAGAACGATAGTGCGAAGACAACGCGTGCGAGAGAAAGAACGATAATGTCTTATAACTAGCGCAAAGGATGGAAATATGTGTCAAGAAATTACGTCATGATTTAATAAACTTAAATTCTTTATTTTTTTTTACGTACTATGTGGACTAAAAACTAAAGCTGCCAACTCGCAATCGACGAGTTGATACTTGTTGAAAACGTGCGCGTATTACATTTGATACTTCTTTCGGATTTATTACAGTGGATGCGATATTGGACAATTACATAAACAGCAACTGTTTCGATAATTTTATTCAATTAAAAGTTACATCTATGCATTGATCGAGATCGAACATACGATGTAACGTCGATTCGATCATCATCATGAATACGTTTTAAGATCGAGACTTATGAGTTTGACGTTGTTAATCGTACGAACTTTCACTGTTAGCGGTCCAACGCTTATGAAATTGTAGTCATCTTTAGAGTCGTTCCGAAGGAAATTTTGAATATTGCGATGTTGCTCGTAGAGCTCCCTTCCACGTTTCGAGAGATAATATCAGTTCCTTTCTCTGATGATCTCCTATAGCAATCTCCACGTAACTCGGCAGACTTATGTTGATACCAATTTCGAGGAATTTGAATTCCATAGCTGTCAATGCGTATCGTTTACCTAGTATACGAACCGCACGACGCTCCAACGAAGTGCTACAGAAAAAATTAAAATTAAATAATACTAATAATACAATTTGTAAAAATAGAAAAATGTTAAACGAAACTTACTCGTCACATTTGTTCTCAAACGATGGAATTTTATCACGACTCGGTACATTTACGCGTCCACTGATGCCGTCGCCGCTGCTGCTGCTGCTGCTTCTTTCGACGTAGTACATTTCTCTGGAGTTATGAAAAGTGAATCACGAGCGCTTAACGCGACACTGTTCGTACAGGAATTAACGGAGTATACGTGACGCTCATCTTTTAAAGGTATAATGTGATGGGGGATTAATGGTTCTAACGCACTGAAATTTAGGAGAAGGAGGAGACGGCGCTCGGACAAAAAAATTCTTAGAAACGCAAGGAAAGGATTAGGGTGGGGGAATAAGAGATAAACGTATTAATGTTTACATATTTTATTTTTCTTACAATTCTTTCTGACGTTGCGAACATCAGTTAAATATTATATTTTGTAATGCGCAATTCTTAACATGTTTTCCACATCGCATACTATTGATATTATCTAATTTATTTAGAGTATCAATATCTTCATAATCCGCATCCAAGGTTTCAATAATATAGCCGTTTCCCGCATCATCTAAGTATATTGGTTAGCCATTTTCGCTTTTCAAGTCTTTTAACATATACGACAGATGATTCTTCTTCTTCCAACAGCTGTTGTAATTACACGCTGAGTCAAGCCATATGGAATGTTTTCGTCTTCCCATTTGTAACGATGCACCCCGTGCACCCCTTTAGGTGCATCGTTTTACCCGGCATGCGATCCGCCGGAAGCTGCCGCCCGGCAGAACATCCGCCGGGCATAGGCAGGGGCGCGGTGCGTCTACATTTTTTTAAACGATTCTAATGGAGGATTCACACTGTCTCCGATGGTACGATGACTGATCGGTCCGACTGATCGTACGTATTAAAGCAGTTCAAATTGTACACGATTAGCAGTTCCATGTGGTCTTGTAAACTAAAAAATACCTAGTGTAAATAACTAGATAAAAGCAGTGAATTGTCGCGATGGGTTAGTTTTGCTCTGTCGATCGCAGTGTCGCAGCTTTTATTGTTAGCAAAAAATAAAATGAATAATTTAATACTCTTAAAAAAAAAGAAGAGACTATTAAATTTGTTATTAAAAATAAATCAATTGAAAATTATTCAATTAAAAAATAAGTGCTCTAAAAAGAAAAAGAAAATATGGATTAGAACATGTATCCTTGGACGAGAAACAAAAAGAGAAGCTTCAACAATAGTGCAAGAAATGCGTTTTCAAGACTTGGAGTGGTATTATAATTATACACGAATGATGCCTGAATCTTTCGATGAATTGCTTAATTTAGTTGAACCAATAATACGAAAACAAGAAACAAATTTTCGAAAACCAATATCATCTACTATTCGGCTGTTAATAACATTACGGTAAGTTGATCTTACATATTTTATTTATTTTATCCTGAAATATATATTTATTTGTTTACTTTTATATAATGTCAGTATATACATATATTTACAGATACTTAGCATCTGGTGATTTGATGTCATCACTCGCGATGTCATATTGTTTAGGTAAAAGTACCGTTTCTGGTATCATTCAAGATACATGTCAAGCTATTTGGGAGGTTTTACAACATCGTGTTCTATTTCAACCCTCTCAACAAGGATGGAAGAAGATAGTAGATGGTTTTTTTAGACGATGGAACTTCCCACATTGTATAGGAGCTATCGATGGGAAACATGTTGTAATACAAGTATGACATATTATTAATTTTGCATAATTTTATCTATATCAATATATACTACCTATTTGTAGAATAAAAAAAGTGTGAATTCGTCCTAACATTTTTTACAGGCACCACCACATGCAGGATCGACATTCTATAACTATAAAGGACAACACAGCATTGTACTTATAGCGGTAGTATCAGCATCTTATGAGTTTTTGATGGTTGATATTGGCGCCCAAGGGAGACATAATGACGGTGGAATTTTTAAAGGCTCCATTATGGGACAGCGATTTGAAAATAAACAAATGGAATTACCACCTCCATGTCCATTGTCAAATTGCAGTATATCTGTTCCCTACATGCTTGTAGCTGATGCTGCATTTCAGCTTAATGAGTATACTTTAAGACCATATCCCGGTAATCGATTGAATAAAACTAGAGAAATATTCAATTATAGATTAAGTCGAGCCAGACGTGTCGTAGAAAATGCGTTTGGCATTATGACTAGTAAGTGGAGGATTTTCAGAAAACCGATTAATGCATCGTTAACAACAACCGAAAACATAGTTAAAGCAACCGTCTGTCTCCATAATTTTTTATTATCAACATCACATTATGCAAATATTAATGATATGTATGAAAATGCAGAAGAAAATGCAGCTGCCATTGAAAATATTCGTTCAGTGGGAAGCAATACACACTCACGATTAGCAGCAGAGTTTAGAGATACATTCGCTCAATATTTTGTAGAAGAAGGCTCTGTACCTTGGCAAGATATGCGTTAAATGCAGCAATTCAATATATTATATTTAAAGAATCACAATAGTTACAAAAAAAATACGACAAAATTCAAATATTTTCAAATATTATATTTTTTTCCTTTTTATTACATTTTCAAATATTTTCTATTTTTTTCCATTTTCTTATTTTGAAACATTTTCTCGTAAATAAGTTTAACTTTATTGTACTCTATCAATACTCTAACAATTATTGCAGTATGTATCGATATAATTTAACTGTAGAAATAAAAAATATAAAACAATAATAAAAAAAAATTATAAGAACATTATGTATTTAATAAAAATAAATTATGTAAAATAATATAAAAAAAAAGAGAAAAACACCCAGAATGTATATCTCAACAGAAGTAATTATTTTAATATTTTAAAAATATTTTTTTTTAGAAAAAAGGTATAAAAAATATATATATATTGTATATATAGGAAATAAATAAAAATGTTTTTCTGTAATAAATATTTATTGTAATATTATATTTTTTTAGGTAATATTTTTTATATAATAAACTATTATATAGAATTTATAATATAAAATTTATGTATGAATTGTTAACTTTATTTTAAAAAAAAACTATTTTTAACAAACTTCATTTTTTATGAAAAAAAAAACTATTTTTAACAAACTTAATTGTTAATGAAAAAGAAAAAACTGTAAACATAGATAATATGCACATATTTAGTAAATATTCTATGTTATTACTCAACGTAAAATAATTGTATGTTTGACTCTTAAAACTCTTGTAATTATAAAATTATGAAAATAAATATTTTTGCGAACTTTGCACATTATAAACTTAAACATTTGGTTTTTGATTTTATATAATCAATTTATAGATATTTCTCAATTATCTTGAATTTCAAATACAAATGACAATATTTTCCTTTGACATTTCGTAAAGTCATCCTGAGATAATGTACGAAGCTGAGTTGTTAAATAGTTACAAAAAGCCATCACTGGATCAGATGTATCATTTATAGATTTATCTGTCGCTTTTATTTCTGACATTATAGATTGTTGAAATAATGATAACTCATCATTCTCTTTGTTAGTATTCATACGTCGCTTCTTTCCTGCTTATAGATGTTTTAACACATGCACACATAAATATGTCATTGGGATATATACAAAATAGGAGGGATTACACTCATACCTGACATTTTAAGATTTTTTATAGCTGTATTCTTACAGCTGCTATTTGGTATATTTTTTGATATTTCAGTCTCTTCTATCTTTATCATCGAATTTACATTTTGTTGTGTTGGTGAATAATCTGCTCTAAATTTACGTTGGTTACAATAATCAACGTTTCCTTGCAAAGAACTGTCTGAAGCTCCTGTATCACTTAAATTTGGACTTGATGTTATACAGTGACCGGCAAAAATAAAAAGCCACTTTCCTAGTTATACTGTTTTGCTTAATGAAAGAGTAAAAATATTAAAACGATGAGATTTTCATTGATGAAAGAAGAAGTATTTATTATTTATTTTAAAATTTTATGTTACAATTACATAAATTATTTTTTACTTTTCAGTTTTATTTATATTTCTTAAATATTGCTGTTTATTATATTGACAAAATAAAAAAGCCATTCAGATTTGTTCGATTTAATATATACAATATTTTGTTTGGTTGTCATGTCAACATGTTCGTGTTATTGCGCTCACTTCTCGTTGTTGTTAATCATTTTTGCAACATTGGCTTATCTCGATTATTACAAAAAATTCGCGGTCAAAAATGGGAGGAAGATCAATTTCCACACAAGTTCGAAACTTAATTGTGCGAGATATTCAAAAAGGTCTTTCCCAACGGAATATAGCCAAAAATTATGAAGTAAGTAGAGGAGCAGTAGAACAGATCAGAAGAAAATTTCAATCAACTGGATCGGTGGCAGATAGAATCGGAAGAGGTCGAAAACGAGCAACATCCAAGCGGGAGGATATGAAAATAATCCGTGAAGTTAAGAAAAATCCAAAGATTACTGTTAGAGAAATTCAAGAAAACATTTATCTTACTGTTTCTGACCGCACTGTACGTCGAAGACTCAATGAAGCAAATTTACACAGCCGGTTTGCACGTAAACGACCTTTCTTTAGCGTCACCAATAAGAAAAAACGTTTGCAATTTGCTCGGAAGTATGCAAATATGTCATTGGACTTCTGGAAAAATATTTTATGGACAGATGAAAGCAAATTCGAGTTATTTGGACAAAAGAAGCGGATTAGAGTCTGGAGAAAACACGGCGAAGAGCTTCAAGATCGTCATTCAGAAAACTGTAAAGTATGGCGGAGGAAATATTTTAGTCTGGGGATGTTTCTCATGGGCAGGAGTGGGAAATCTTGTCAAAATTAACGGAATTATGACAGCAGATGTCTACATTGATATAATAAATGAAAATTTGGAGGAGTGTTTGTTGAAACTCGGACTAGAAGATAATTTTATTTTCCAACAAGATAATGACCCGAAACACACAGCAAAGAAAAGTCAAGCTTTTTTTCGTTCCTGCCGAATTAAACAACTTGAATGGCCTCCGCAATCTCCAGATTTGAACCCTATCGAAAATCTGTGGGCAATTTTGGATAATAGGATTAATAAAAGCGGAGTAACTAACAAGAATTCTTATTTTGAAGCATTACAACTAGCCTGGGAGAATTTGGATCCACAACATTTAAAAAATTTAATTGAAAGTATACCAAAAAGACTGCAAAAAGTAATTGAGGCTAAAGGAAATCATATTAATTATTAATTAAAATAATATTGTTGTTTTTTTAAATCGTAATACTATGTTACCTTAACTGGCTTTTTTATTTTGTCACTCTTAAATAAATGATTATATAGAAATAAATACAGTATTAAATAAAAAATGATTTCTTTTTAATTAAAAACATTAAATTACTTAATAAATTTTCAGTTTTAGTTATAAAAAACTTTATAATAAATTTTTTTTACCTTTTAGCATCAAATCAGTTTTATAGTTAAGGTGGCTTTTTATTTTTGCCGGTCACTGTATATCGGTTTCCTGAGAATGTACAACTTTTATTACTGTTGCTTCTGGAAGCTGTTAAACTCGTATTACTATTTAGCTTTTCTAATTGTTGCTCTATGTAACGTTTATCACTATTAGTACTGAAAGATGCAGGTGGGCTTATGTTACTAAATGTCCTAGAAATTAATTAATATAAACATATTTACTTAAAGATTATGATATCATATAATGACTATGATATTATTTACGTACTTTCTACGCATTACTGTTGGTCTTAAAAATCCTAACAGTTCAAAATATGGCCATGATACTTTAGGCTTAGCTTCAGCAGCGCTTCCACTTGGAATGTACTTTTTCTGTTCACTTAATTTTCTGACGTAAGTATCTCGTAAATTACGCCATTTAACATTCGCAGTACCTGGACGTAAATCTTAAAAAGACATTTATAACAATTTTAAAATATAAAAATATATTCTTTTTCTTCTTTAAAAATTGAACAACTTACTTAGTTTTTTATCAATCGCTGACCATAACAATTTTGTTCTGGATGGACCTCGTTTTTCATAAGGTAAAGTACTGTCCCACAATGGTGTTCGCTTAAAGACTTCATTAATTAATTCTTCCACATTTTGGACTTCGGTCAAAGTTGTTTCAATTGGTGACGATACCAAATTTGAATCATCATTGTTTGTATCCGGCAATTCACACTCATGATCGTCATCAATTGAATATTCACCACAATCTACGCAAAGTTTGAACTAAAACAAAGAAACAAATTAAATGTTACGTAAACTAATCCATTAAATAATATAGATGCAAAATGACAAAATAAACATAACCTAGATTTAAATATATTATTTTATATTAAACTTTATTAATTACCATATCGTCCTCCATTATGTAATCAAAATTACGCTTTCTGCAAGATAATGACGAACGGCGATAAATATTATTACTTTCTTTCATAATAAGTATTAATAAACGTTTTACGTCGAGTGAATGTCTCTTCTTTTAAGCTATATATTATCCATCTCTTTTGTGACTAGACAATCGTATGACGTGCTTCTTTGTGCCTGTCGTACGAAAAAGTTAAATCTTGACAAAGTTTATCGTACGACGAACAGTATCGTACGACAAAATATCACTAAATAGAGTTTCTAGAAATCTCATTCTCTTATTGGATATCGGATGTCGTGCGTCGGACATCGGAGGCAGTGTGAATCCTCCATAACTCTTTCGGAATAAGCCGAACACCCCCGAGCGTTGCCGACGTGTTCCGATCCGGCGACCGGCGAAAACCCGCGCTCGGCGCGCACCCCGAACCTCTCCGAGCGGGCCCCCGACCGTACCGCTTTCCGTAACCCGTTCGGAAGGGGTAATACCGCCGTGCGCCAACGCGGGCAATTAAACCGGTATAAAACGAACACGTTCGGCACATTAATTACCTTTTCCGATCCGCTTACGATAAGTGTAGCAGCTCCGAAACCTAGACCACTCCAGATAATTAAAACCTAGATTTGAGGAAAAGAGGTAGAGCGAACTCTTCCTCTATCGAGTACTCTCGATCCTCGATCAGGCTCAATTCATCTGAGCAACATTCCGATCAGGGAAAGAAATCAGAGTGCACTCTCCGTAGAGAGTTCTCGACCACCGGTCTACGATCCGACCACCTAACGCTTGTGCATCATATCTCGAGGCAGAGAGGAGAGCTACCTCGGACGAGTTATTCTCGTCGGCACAGCGTTCCTACGGAATTTCCTACCACCGGGAATTACCGATATAATTCGGTGAAAGATATCCGCATTTCGCGAAAACACCCAGCACACATCGACAAAAAGCCGGCTAGACCTATCTTCCAGACACGTGCACATAAAAACCGCATGCGCTACGTCAACCGGTCATTGACCGCGCCGGAATCATAACGCGCGCCGTAAATAAGCGTTTAAAGCTATTGATAGTAGCACTGAATTATAACTGCAATACACGATTATAGAAAACACTGTATGATCTTTGTTAATTACGATACCTTTATACAACACACTCACGTCATGCATTCGTGCCTCAATATTTGCATATCACGTCGAACATTTAATTCGCGTCTCGCGCCGAATATCGCGCTCGAACAAATCACATTCACAATATGCGCGCGCGCGCCCACACACACACACACACACACACACACACACACATTGTATTACATACATCCAATAAACACTTTTTTTTGTTATTTTACACTCGCTCATTTCAAAACCTACTGAACCCGGATTTCTGATTCCCGCTATCCGACGACGAATATCGCGGAAATCACCCGTGACACATTTTAATCCGTGATGATTTCTAATCATCCATGAGACGTCGGTCAGATTTTGTAAGCACGCTCCACGGTACAGGACTTGCGAAAAAGTAATGCGAGAGAATATATCCTTTCTCAGAACTGCTGCTTCCTTCATAAAGAATAATTTATTGATGGTAAATTCTTGCAGATCCACAAACGTTAGTACATGACGAGATCTCTCTCTCTCTCTCTTTTCGATACGTCAGTCGAGCGGAATAACGAAACTCTAAAACCATCGTAACTTGGATTTATATCCTGCTCCTCTTCCTTCCCTTGTGACGATGTTGTTGCGAACACTTAGGTGATTTTGCGTACAACGTTGGTCAACGGATTGTATTGGATAACGCGATCGTGTATGATGAGACAGTACGCAGTGGTATTCATCGATACGTTCTCCTTACACTTAAATTCCAATCTCACATCCACGGTTGCACTCTTGACTGATTCGTTTTGTCGAGAACAATCGATAATCATGAACGGACCGTTATCTAGAAACGTCGTGACGATGAGACTCAACTCGAGATACTCGCTACTAATAGTTCTTGCAGAAGCGCGTGTACGTGTCGTACAGAATGGACCATCTGTTTTTATCGAAATCCAGATTCATATCGTCGTACGGATAACATTCCGAGTTCAGATAGTTTCACGTTGATCAATTTGCAGTCATCGAATCGACTTACATCTTCAGACATGACATTCTTCCGACCTGTCTGCAGAGCGAAGATGTATCGTGGTTTCTCCAGCCTAATCGCGATCTTAATGGCCCACGAATGCTTGGTTGTACGCTGCAATAGCGGAAACTCGTACAGATCCCATGAGCGAAAACTCATGCTAAGTCCGCTTTCCAGAACACGCAGCATCGACAGCTTTTTGATTTCGTTCAACAGCACGTGTGGCATTCGCCATTGTATCTTGACTATGTTTATCACAAGCTGTAGAGTCGAATTTCCAAATAGACAATTGTTGTCGTTGCGCGATCGTATTAAGATTAATTCGTGACGATTGTTAATTACCACGCGTCTGTAATCCTCGCAAAATCCCAATAACATGTAGAGCGGTACGCAAAAATTGAAGTGTCCATTCGCATTGGTCAGCACATCCTAGCCGACGTTCCTCATAATAACGTTTCTATGACTACGTTTCCACCGAGGGTTAGAATCGGGTTAGAGTCGAGTCAGTGTAGAGTTGGAGTGAACATTCTTACAGTGAAAACACTACTCTACCCAATAAAATTTTAAGGTAGGGTTCAAAAGAGATTCGGTGGAAACAATAAGAGTCGAGTGTGGGTCATTGTAGTGTTGCCAACAAAATAAATTCAAATTGCACCCATAATTCATAAGACGAGTATATACTGTGACGTGACGCTTTTTAAGCTCCGTCACGATTTCCCTGCCGAGGGACAACAGCGTGCGCGAGGTCGTCTCTCGCGCCTGAGAGGAGACTACCGTTACTTATTATTCAATTGTTTAGACTTATTTTTTAGCGAAATTTAAGACCCGCGATTCGAATACGGTTACTGTGCGTGCGTGCAAGATCGACAATTTGTAAAGGAAGCTACCGCAAGATACCGAGGACACCGCAAGAATAAGGTCAAATAATACGGTCCCGCGCCGCCGCTCTTAATAATGTAATTGGAGATTAAATCTGCATTATTTCAGATTGAAAAATAAACGGCAGCGAATCCAAACGACGGTGCTGAAAGCAACTTTCCAGGCGGCCGACTGGAAAACAGAAATCTCGCAAGGAGACGCGGATACGGCCTGGCCAGCCGGTCACGTCCCCGAGAATCGGCATCATCCCGAATTACCGTCGCTTATGAATACTGGGCCCCTGCGTAAGGGCAACGTCGTACAACATCAGCAACTTTCGAGGGGGCGGAGAATCAACCCCATTTTTCTCGAAATTGACGAAATGCGCGGAAGATCGGCGCGGGATTCGAGAGCCTTGCGAGCACAGACGAAAATCGTCACTGTACGGTGAGCTAGTGTCCTGTGCACATCAGCAGAACCTTGGAAGAGACGACCCTGAGGGAGCCGCCACCTACAATAATTGTAAGCCGTCGCACAGGTAGCCGATTAGTAATTTTCCTCCGGGATCAGCTGGTGTCATCGTGCCGAGATACCGTCGCAGGGCCGCTATCATACCGTAAAGATTACCGTAAAGTCTGATACTTGTACCATAATTGTCGGGCGCCAGCTGTCCCCGGGGTCGCGGATTTGTCCCTCTCAGGGGGTTCGTGCCGACAGTCCGTATTATTGTGTATCGTTTCCGTACCGTTTAAAATTGTATTACTCCTGTTAACATTGTTTTGTATCGATACTCCGAGCGTGACGCAGCAATTTTTGGTCGAGTATATCGCATACCGGAAGGCGGGATTTGAGCGGGTAATTTCTTCGCGAGCGTGTGTTACCGAAATTAAGAAAACGGCCCGGCAAGAATATTACCCTACGCGAAATCTCCGCCGAAAAGTATTCCCGTATCACTTGTTTGAAATTTCCGTTACGCGAACGTCGAGCTATTGTTACCGAAACAAAAGGTCGTGCTACGACCGTTACATCGGATAAACAGTTTCCGTCTACACCTCCTTGAAAATACCGTTGAATAAAGCTTTTGTTTTTCATCAAAACCTTGTCGAAATTCATTGCTAATTACCGTAAGAAAAGGTTCGATTCGAGTTATATCGAACTTATATAAAATACGTATACCGTCTATTTTGGATTAGAATTCTGTTCATTTCTTAGTTGTCTATTGTTCTCTACCGTTAATTATTCTTGGTCGTAAACGTTACCGTCAAAATTGTATGAAATTTAGGTTCGATTTATATCGATATTTAGCACGAGACTCACGCCTCCAGGAATGTAAACCATCCGCGTATAATAGTCTGATCGTAAAACTCCTGTACTAGCTGGTTACCGTTAATTACGTTGATTACCGCCATAAAATTAATTGTTAATTATACCGAAATTTGTCAGCGAGACGAACGCCTCAACGTGCGTTCTGAAAATCGGACGAAATTCGTTCTCAAGTTTTGTCAGATATTTCGCCGCTAATGTTCACTGCTTTCTGTTACCGTAATTATTGAGAGACTAAAGCTATTTCCATACCGTTTTTTTTCCTTTTTTTTTATTGCCGACTCAGAGTCAATATTTCAAGTAGCATCTCTGAGATTATTGTATCTGACCTTCGCATCAGCCGTTATAACGTGTCCTTTGTTTCCCGCAATTCATAAAATAACCGTTATCTTTCGAAATTTATCTGCTTTCTTTTATTATTGTATTTTGTGGTTTGCTTTCTTGTATATTTACCGATATATTTACCGATTTTATCTCTATTATATTAAATTCATTCATATTATATTAAATTCGATTATACTGTTAATTGTGTGTGTATTTTAACTTTACAATATATGTAATTATTTGTGAACAAAATAACTGAGTATTAGTCATTTCTCTCTCCTAAAGATAATCTAGCGCTCTCTCTCCCCCTTACAGTAAATAATTCACAAAGAACCCTGCCCCTCTGCCATGTACTGAGCTTACCGCTACCGTTTCGATATCGTGGCGCGGAAATACCGCGCCTGGCGCCCATATCCTATCTCCTTTTTTTTTGGAGATCCTGATACCGTACGTTACCGCCATTTTAAGATACCGTTACCGCCATTTTAAGATCCCGATACCGCCAATTACCGATCCCGCCAAATTTGCACGCTACCTCCTCGGGAGCGGCGTTCCCGAGGCGGGCGACGGCGTCGCAATACTTTATACGGCTATTATTTTGTCCTAATAAAATGGAAAAAGAAAATAAAGAAAGAAAGAAGCCGGTCACTTGGGATGGCAAGGAAACGGAGTGTTTTTTACAAATTATAAAGGAACTGCAAGTAATATCATTAATGGATTGGAAAAAATTCAAGACTTTGAAATATTTAAAAAAGTTGAAGAAACATTCAAGAACAAAGGATACGAAAAACATACATACAACTTTTAGATAAATTTAAAGCAATGAAAAGTATGCAAATTAAACTAATTATTATCATTCAGTTACTTTGATAACCTAACTATAATCTGCTAATAACTATATATTTATTTTGTGAAACTGACAATTAAGTTTTGATTTATCTTTGCAATCGTAACTTTTGTATTTGTTATTTTGTATATTTAATGAGTTTTTTATACAGAACGATTTAAAGCCATAGTAGAAACTTTATCATAAGTGGCACAAGGACCAAAGTTAAAGTGAAGTGCCTTTTCTCTTTGAAGAATTGAATGAGTTATTTGGCCACCGACCAATTATAAATCAAAGTGGTACAGATTCTATCATATCACCTCCGAAGCCAGATAATAGTAACATGTTTTTCAAATATATAAATTTATATTTAATTGCGTTACTGTAATATTTAGGTAATTATAAATATTTTATACATGAACATATAATATCATTGATACAAAATTAATTATATAATATATTCTTTAGATGATGAGACCTCTAGTCATAATTCAAGTAATGTTGAAGTGGCTATTATAACATCGAAAGATTGTGATAAATCACAAACAGAACACTTCATGGATATCAGTAATCGTTCTAGTCTATCACCTTCAATTCATCACAAAAGGTTATTATCTTCTGTGAAATGCAACATAGTTCATTTCAGTCATCACCAATAAGCTGTTTATCAGAAGATAGCAGAACCACTTCATCAACGCTTCTTTCTGATTCGCAAGAACATGATAAGTTAAGACTTTGATAAGTTATCCGCTATTTCATCTAAAAAACGCAAAATAAATAAAATACCTACATATCCAAAACGTGAAGGTTCACAATCTGGTTTAAAAAAAATTATGGAAAAATTTACAGAACAAATAATTGAATCACAAGCAAACCTACTAGCAAAAACTATTGAAGAACAACACAACCACGATAAAGAAATGTTTAATCAATATAATCGTATCTTTTTATAACAAACGCAAATGTTACTCACAAGACTACAAAAATTAAGTTCGCCTTTTTCTATAAATCCGACATTTCAACAATTTTCTGGTGTTTCAATAATACCATCTCCAAATTCTATCAGACCAAAAATTATATTTGTTCAAAATCCATCCACTTCACTTCATACATCCACTGTATCACAGAGTGAAACACTATCTTGTCCTAATGAAGTAGATAATGACATTGACTATGAAGACGTAGAATATTTGGGGTCTAATCGTGACTGAAATAGCAGTACAAAAGAATGCAATTGCTAAGTACAAAGAAGTAATATCTATTACATATTTTTTAACTACTAGGATTATTCTTGTTTTATGTTATTTTGATATGTTACTATTACACAATTGTTTATGTTTCTTAGGAGTTACTATCGAAGATTTTATATATTATATATTTTATTACCTTAATAAGTTAAAAACTAAATCTAAAACGTATATTTACATTATGCTCAAAATGATTGAAATAATCAGTAGTGCCAAAGAGTCTGCAATTGATAAGTGCAAAAACAATTAATCTATTACTTATTTTTTAATTATTAGGATTATTCTTGTTATTCTAATATGTAACTATTACACATTTATTTGTTTCTTATTTCATGTAACTATCAAAGATTTTATGTTTAAATATTTGTTTTAAATATTTAGATTAATGACTAAAATACTCAGCAGTACAAAAGTATTCAATTCTTAAGTACAAAGATTAGGTAGCGCATATTTGTCAATTATTACGATTGTCTTGTTTTGTGTTATTTTGATATTATTGTTACTATTGTTATTATTTGTATATGTACTATTTGGTTTTTTACTTTATATGAATAACTTTCAAAAATTTTATATTCTACTAAAAAATTGATAAGTTTAAGAGTTGATATTCTAAAAATATAGTAAACATTTTGTTATAAAATGTTTATTTTTATATGCAAATGTTTGTATTAAAATAAATAAATAAATGGCAAAATAAATACATTCTGTATATACAGGGTGATCCCGAAAAACTTTCCGTCTGTAAAATGACGTATTCCTGACACCATTCTAAGACAATTTTTTCTTTACCAAAATTTGATTTGAAGCGTAGTTTTTGAGTTATAAACAAAATTAGTTAGTAAATCACGCGTCGTGTACAGAAGGTAGGCAGGAGCGGCCCGGCGCGCCGCGAGCGCGGGCGCAGCTGATCGCCCGACGGGTGATTACCACTGCATGAGTTACTAACTATTTTATTTTATAATATAAAATTATTTAAATAAAATTTTGGTAAAGAAGAAAATGTCTTATAATTAGGAATACGTGTTCCTTAAAATAACGTTAATTATTAAAAGTTATTCCGGATCGCCGCCCGTCGAACGTTGTAATCAGCTGATTGCTACACGCGTTGTGTATGGCGGAGTGTGTGCGTAAGAGAGAGAGAGAGGGGGGGGAGGGAGGGAGGGAGGGAGGGTAAGAGGGACGGACATTCACACACACGCACGTACGTACGCATACACTTTTTTCTCTCTCTCTCTCTCTCTTTCTCTCTTTTACAACACTCATACACTCTGTCATTCAGTCACTCATTCTCTCACTCACTCACCTTGTAGCAGCGTAGCGAATCTTCATGCTACGTATTGTTGTTAACTGCTGCACGGTTATGATTGTTAGAGATGCGCGACATATCGAAACTTTCTCGCTTCGAAACACTCTTACTCGATTGACACAGATAACGAGTTTATTCACTCACTCGATTCACATCGTTTTATCGATACTAAAAATTACTTTAAAAGAAACGCGAATGCAAAGAGCACATGATTCGACGCGAAGCGACGGACCGCGGAGACTGCACGACCACAAGGATTATGTTGCCAGAAACGCGACACGCGACATCTAACAATAAACTACTTGCGCGTGGTGCGTGATTGATGCGAGATAAGACGAACGATCGGCTAAAACCTTCGCATTGCGAATACATAGTTTTGAAAATGTAATAACGTTTAACACATCTTCTTAAAATAATAATTATTTATTATGATTAGAAATAGTTATTATTTATAATAAATAATTAATTTTTTTAAGTATGTCATTATATGTTTCCTGTTTTCTATTGCATTCGCAATGTGAAGGTTTTAGCCGATCGTTCGTCTTATCTCGCGTCAATCACGCGTCACGCGCAAGTCGTTTATTGTTAGATGTCGCGTGTCGCCTTTCTGGCAACATAATCCTCGTGATCGCGCAGTCTCCGTCGCTTCGCTTCGAGTCATGTGCTCTTTGCATTCGCGTTTCTTTTAAAGTAATTTTTAGTATCGATAAAACGATGAATCGAGTGAGTGAATAAACAGTAAACTCGTTATCGCGTAATCTGTGTCAATCGAGTATAAGAGTGTTTCGAAGCGAGAAAGTTTCGATGTGTCGCGCATTTCTAACAATAATAACCGTGCAGCAGTTAACAACAATACGTAGCATGAAGATTCGCTACGCTGCTACAAGGTGAGTGAGCAAGTGAGTAAGCAGGTTAGTGAGTGAGTGAGTGAGAGAATGAGTGACTGAATGACGAGAGTGTATGAGTGTTGTGAGTGAGAGAATGAGTGACTGAATGACGAGAGTGTATGACTGTTGTAAAAGAGAGAAAAAGAGAAAGAGAAAAAAGTGTATGCGTACGTGCGTGCGTGTGTGTGAATGTCTGTCCCTCTTATCCTCCCTCTCTCTTTCTCTCTCTCTCTCTCTCTCTCTCTCTCTCTCTCTCTCTCTCTCTCACGCACACACTCCGCCATACACACATCGCGTGTAGCAATCAGCTGATTACAGCGTTCGACGGGCGGTGATCCGGAATAACTTTTAATAATTAACATTATTTTAAGGAACACATATTCCTAATTATAAGACATTTTCTTCTTTACCAAAATTTTATTTAAAGCATAATTTTATGTTATAAGATAAAATAGTTACCAAAAATCATATAAACACAGGCTTATTTTAAGGACCAACCAAATAAGAAAAACAATTATCGGCAAGAAAAAATTGTATATAACATTAAGAAAAAACAAAAACGTTAGTAATCGTTACTGATGTTAAAAGAAATTATAATTAAAATTGAAAATTACAAACCAAGAAATAAAATAAAATAGAGACGCAAACGTTTCGATCCGCTTCGGATCATTTTCAATGCTAATAAATAATGTTATAAATGTACAAATACAAATAATACAAAAAAATTTTTTTAAATATCGAACAACAGACCGGTATATGCGCAAATACAAGAGACTCTAAATCATAAACGCAGATAAAAAACAATCTTTTATAAGATGTTGACGCAAAAAATTAGGGAATGTGATGGAAAGCATAAGGAGCAACGAGCCCCCGGCGCATGTCAAGCGGTAAAGGCGGACGCAGAAATACTCCAACGGAAACGCCATCACACAGTTGCGAAAATCGCTCGTCATGCCCGATTCTTCAAACTCCTCAGATACAACACAAATCTAAAAAACATGAGAAAAGAGGCAGAGTGACAAGCACTGTCACAAGCAAGCTATGCGCAGGAATAACAGCAAGAAATTATAATTACGTACAGGTGGAGAAACCGCGACAGAGCCGAAGAAAGCAAGCCAGAAAGAGAGAAAGAAGCAAGCACAAAATTCAAGGAGCCAGAGAGAACGGCTGGTGTGGGGCGTCCTCAACAACAAGTCACAAAAGACTGCGTGGCTGTGAGAAATTTTTCAGCCAAAAGGAAAAGGAGAGGGAAAGAAAAAAGGAGAAGGAGTGGGGGGAAAAAGGTACAGGAGCGGAATAAAAAATGAGACCATGTAGGGTAGAATCACTCTGAAGAAAAAAATAAAAAATAAATTTTTTTTATATATCACACCGAGGAAAATTTTTTTATATGATCGGTGTGATATATAAAAAAAATTTATTTTTTATTTTTTTCTTCAGAGTGATTCTAAAATTAGGGAATGTGATGGAAAGCATACGGCCCCCCGGGCCGTATGCTTTCCATCACATTCCCTAATTTTTTGCGTCAACATCTTATAAAAGATTGTTTTTTATCTGCGTTTATGATTTAGAGTCTCTTGTGTTTGCGCATATACCGGTCTGTCGTTCGATATTTAAAAAAAATTTTTTGTATTATTTGTATTTGTACATTTATAACGTTATTTATTAGCATTGAAAATGATCCGAAGCGGATCGAAACGTTTGCGTCTCTATTTTATTTTATTTTTTGGTTTGTAATTTTCAATTTTAATTATAATTTCTTTTAACATCAGTAACGATTACTAACGTTTTTGTTTTTTCTTAATATTATATACAATTTTTTCTTGCCGATAATTATTTTTCTTATTTGGTTGGTCCTTAAAATAAGCCTGTGTTTATATTATTTTTGATTATTATCTTTCGACCACCTTTGCTTGTTAGTCTTCTTTATTGTATAAAATAGTTAGTGACTCATGCAGTGGTAATCACCCGTTGGGCGATCAGCTGCGCCCGCGCTCGCGGCGCGCCGGGCCGCTCCTGCCTGCCTTCTGTATTCGACGCGTGATTTACTAACTAATTTTGCTTATAACTCAAAAACTACGCTTCAAATCAAATTTTGGTAAAGGAAAAATTGTCTTAGAATGGTGTCAGGAATACGTCGTTTTATAGACGGAAAGTTTTTCGGGATCACCCTGTATAATATATTGAATTTCCAAAGTACAAAATATTAAAGTTACAGAAATTCGAAAAAGCAAATACAGTTAATACTGAAATATCTGATTTATAAAATACAGTTTATACAGAAATATACATGTATGATATTACAAATTTTTGCACAATACAATATTATGAATAATTATTTTTAATTCTTTTACTTATCTGAACGTAACTTCATTTGACCAATGAAAAGTCTTCTATGTATACTTATTATTCCTATAATATTTATATCTTTGTTACAATTATTGTGGTAAATTGCCTACATTGTTATTTTAATATGTAACTATTACACATTTATTTGTTTCTTATTTCATGTAACTATCAAAGATTTTATGTTTAAATATTTATGTTTTAAATATTTAGATTAATGACTAAAATACTCAGCAGTACAAAAATATTCAATTCTTAAATACAAAGATTACGTAGCGTATATTTGTCAATTATTACGATTGTCTTGTTTCGTGTTATTTTGATATTATTGTTACTATTGTTATTATTTGTATATGTATTATTTGATTTTTTACTTTATATAAATAACTTTCAAAAATTTTATATTCTACTAAAAAATTGATAGGTTTAAGAGTTGATATTCTAAAAATATAGTAAACATTTTGTTATAAAATGTTTATTTTTATATGCAAATGTTTGTATTAAAATAAATAAATAAATGGCAAAATAAATACATTGTGTATATATAATATATTGAATTTCCAAAGTACAAAATATTGAAGTTACAGAAATTCGAAAAAGCACATACAGTTAATACTGACAATGAAATATCTGATTTATAAAATACAGTTTACACAGAAATATGCATGTATGATATTACAAATTTTTGCACAATACATTGTAACGGTCGTATTTTCGGGCGTTCTTCACAGCGCGGATAGATCGCCGGTGCAAGGTTCGGGAAATAAAATACGCGGTGTGTTCCGTTTTTGTGTTTTTATTGTTTTAATGTGTATGAATGTACAGTGTGTGTGTGTGTGTATGTGCGCGTGTGTGGTGTGTATAACATTCGTGTGCAAACGATTATACGGTAATCAAAAGCGGCTTTAATTTCGGTCTCGATATTAGACGCCGGCCGGTGTTTACGAAGCGCGAGGCGGCGCGAGTTTTTGCGGCGCTTTTTCTGCGGGGAATCCCGATGCTCCGAGAATTCTTAGATTCTCGGAATCGACGGTTATTTTCGCGGGACTGTTTATTCCCCGGCGCGATTTAAAGTCCGCATTCGATATATTCGGTCTATGCGCTTTAATAACGGCGGCGGATGACGTGATTTTATAATACGTGGAGCGCTTAAAATGTCGGTATCGGTAACAACAAAAGAATAGAATGTATGCGCTTGGCGGTAACAGGCAAATGCGCTCGGCGGTAACAATACAGTATGCGCTCGACGATAACAATAAAATGTATGCGCTGCGCGTGCGATATAGGAGCGGGTCGCGAAGGATAGTTTATGCGTATGCAGCTGGATCGGTAACTCCCGATCCGGGGCGGCTCAGAGCTCCACCTTCCGTGAGGGTTTCAGCTGCGGATCGGGCGGACTGCACTTTTGGCGTCGGAATCGAGAACACTCGTTCTGAGACGGAGCACGCTCCACCTCTTGTCTTCGGCCTTTTTGTGCGTTCGGTAGGATTTTCGAGGATTGCTTCCAAAGCGTACTGCTTCGAGCGGATCGGAAAAATGTGATTAGAGTCAAAATGTGGCCCTTTTTATACGGGCTAATTGCCCGCGTCGGCGCGCGGCGGTATAACCCCTTCCGAACGGGTTTTCGGAAAACGGTACGGTCGGACCCGTTCGGAAGGATTCGGGTAGGAACCGAACGCGGGCTTTCGCCGGTCGACGGTTCGGGCCACATCGACTCTGTTCGGCGATGCTCGGCCGAATTTTAGTTTGAGCGGTTTTTGGTAATCTTAAAAAAGGTGGGCGCACCGCGCCCCTGCCTCTGCCCGGCGGGTGTTCTGCCGGGCGGCAGCTTCCGGCGGATGTTATGCCGGGAATCGTAACGATGCACCGGAATGCATCGTTACAACATTATGGATAATTATTTTTAATTCTTTTACTTATCTGAACGTAACTTCATTTGACCAATGAAAAGTCTTCTAGGTATACTTATTATTCCTATATTTATATCTTTGTTACAATTATTGTGGTAAATTAGCCTACATTAGCAAAATGATTTTCGTAAAGAAAATTGTGATAAATGATTCATGAGCATGTTTCTAATGTTTGATGCATCCAAAACATCATATTCACGTGACCTTGTTCCTTCTGGTTGTGGAAAAAGTATATCAGATTCATCAATACATCTCCATGAATGTTTAAATTCTTGCTTGTAAAATTCCACGATATTATAAAGCACATAGCAAGCAGCTACAATTTCGGGCGCAAAAGTATAGTGGACATCAATCCTCTTTAGAATTCGACGCCATCGCGCTTTTAAACGTCCAAATGCTATTTCTACACGTTCAGTGTTTAAATAAACATTGAATGATTCTTCTTTCGACGTTAGACGTCTACATTTGGTATACCCTTTCAACAGCCATGGAAGTAAAGGATAAGCTGAGTCTCCCATTATCATAAAGGGTATTTCAACATCATTTAATGTCACTGTTTTCTGAAACATTTATACAAGAAATATTACATGATTAGAAATTTATATTAATACTTTGATTGAATGTTCCTTAACAATATTTTTTCTATGTAAAATTAATATAGTTTTAATTATAGCTATTTTTAGATTTTACTCCATTACTAATTTAATTAAGTTACGTTTAAATTAGTAATATTGGAGTAGAATCCAAAAATAGCTGTAATCAAAACCAGATTAATTTCCATTATTGTAAGTAAAAATTTAGTAAATTAATTTCAATAATAAGATTTGTTATCTCACCTGTGGTATTAAATGTTTGTAGTATCGAAACAAATTGACTCTTTAAAAACTGCTGCATCGTGTACTGACTCAGGAGCATGGCAATTAATATTTCTGAATCTAATAACATTAATTATTCAAAGCATTGTTCAAACATTTCTACATAAAATATATCATTATACTTTTATATGCATAACTTATTACATCTATCTTAGTGTATGATTAACTATTCCTTGCAATATTATTGACGGCCATCCTTTACGATTATTGATATAATTTTTATATCTCCATCTCTATATCTCCATCTGCAGGTGGTAACACGGGAATGTGTGTCCCATCTATTGCTCCAATGAGTTGTGGAATGTGTGTACGTTCCTCATATACTTGAGCAATCATTGTACATTCAAATTCATTAGGCATTTTGATCCACAAAGGCTGTAGTATTTCATTTATTGCTTTAACAACTTTGTGGATGCATCTCCATACTGATGTCTTGTGAATTCCAAATAAGTTACCAATAATTCTGTATTCACAGCAGCTTGCAAGATAATATGGTAACTACTTTTTTGGTAATATATGGCAACTACTTTTTGTGCAGAAATTGATTCTCTAGATACTAAGAATAGTGTTGCAGGTTGCAATCTGTCTTGTAGCTTGTCACATATGTAAATACAGATTTTTTCATCCTGAAAGTTTCAAGCCAGTCTTCATCTAAATATTCTATTAGTATTATTCTTTTTCAAAAGTCAGAACTTCTAATTTTCATCCAAAATCGCGGAGATTTTCTTAAATTTTGTATTACAATTATTTGTCCAAATGCAAGCAAATATGTATTTATAATTATTTATAATTATTTATAATTATAAATATTATACGCCATAATCTATGTGTTGATTTTCGTCGCTGATCTCGTAAATGAAAGAATAATGTTTGCATATTACTTTGGTATTGTGAAATTAATATTATTTCTTTCGATTCCATAGTCAACAACCTTATTACGTCACGATAACTGTAACTGACTTTATAAGTTGGAACATTTAATCTCGTCTAATTCGAATGTAACTTTTGTGTAACCCTAGAGTAACTCTGATCTAGGTGGAAACAAATATGTCAATCTGACCCCAACCCAACCTCAACTCGACACTGACCCGATTCGAACCGATCCCTCGGTGGAAACTTAGTCTATCAGATGATACTGTTACATATAGTGTTTGAGCATAGTAGTTATTCCTACGTTTTTATTGCGATCAATCTCAACACCATCGAGTTCGTATCAAATCTCATCGAACATGAATGTGACGCAATTATTTTCCAGTATTACATGAATAGCCTTCACACGGACACAGTACAATTGGACACGATGCAAATAGACACGAAACTTTGCACACGGTTCAATTGGACACAGTACATTTGGACACAATAATTTTGGACACAGTACCTTTTGGACACAGAAAAAAACTTATCTGGACACCGTTCAGTTGCACACCGCTCAGTTGCACACCGTTCAGTTGCACACTGTTCAGTTGGACACATAAAAATCCACATCAGTAAGATGCGCACCGATATCCATCCGCAAGCGAGATCCACTCACCCTGCCGGCGGGATGGGTGCGGGAAGGAGCGGCTAAAGGCCCTCTCTTGCACTCCCCGCGCGCGTGTGCGCGTGTGTGTGTATGTGTGTGTGTACAAATCCATTTTTTGTTCCGCGACATCTTATCAAGCATTTTTCGTGTCTAAATACACAAGTCGCACATTTTCCAACTGAACAGTGTGCATTTTTATGTGTTCAACTTAACGGTATGCAACTGAACGATATGCAAGTGATCGGTGTGCAACTGAACGGTGTGCAATTGAGCGATGTACAACTGAGCGATGTGCAACTGAGCGGTGTGCAACTGAACGGTATGCAACTGACCGGTGTGAAACTGAACGGTGTCCAGATAAATTTTCTTCTGTGTCCAAAAGCTACTGTATTCAAAATTATTGTGTCCAAATGCACTGTGTCCAATTAAATACCGTGTGCAAAGTTTCGTGTCTATTTGCACCGTGTCCATTTGCATCGTATCTAATTGTACTGTGTCCAAGTGAAGACCACTCTTCGAGATTGACTTCGATGATATAGTCTGTAGGGGAATCTAGCGCGATAGATGCGTCAAAATTCGACCCATCGAAAATCGGCGTAAGATAACGGTTGACACATTGCCCATCCGAATAAATTATTAACGTCCAAATACATTAAGTACGACGATGGTTTCGATAGATCGTAAATTGTTGCATGTACTTGTTATTAGCATGCGCGTATCTGTTGGAACAACTCAGACCACCGCGTATACCGTGTTCGATAAACATGACCATGTCGATGTCGATAAGCAATTCAAACTCAATCTTTGTATGCTTGAATATAGCGTCCCACGTGTATTCGAGAAGAGTATAATAATATGCGACGTTGAGTCCGTAACTTTTGATGCAACTATCGCGAAAGTTTTTGAAAATATCGGCTAATAAATAACATGACATCGATTTTCAGGTACAAATCGCTATATTCGCCTAGCGTTCGAATTAAGAATCGCGTCCAGATGTTCTCGGCGTGCGCGTAATCGCTCTCGGATATAATTTTATCGATCAAGGAACTGTAAAATGATTCGCACGGTGGTAAACGCGTATCTTGCAACCTATCTACAGAGTCAATGTATTCGTACGGAAAGACGCCTTTCCGTGTTAATAAACTGAAATTTTCTGCAGATAAATTTTGAAATTGTGAATGTAAAATTTTGAGTTTACCTTTCTTTAAAAAAGATGCCAATTTGTCGAGACTTGTCGCGAGAAATTTATCGATAAAACGAATCGATAAAACTTAATTTTATATAATTTTTCCAATTGTCTTGTGCGACTTTAACAGTTTTTGTAAACGATATATATTTTTCTTTGGTTATTGGAAAACGCAATCAGTGTTACGGCAAGAATTATAAACGGATAACGAGTTGTCGTACGAACAATACATATAATACGCTATACCCGATGGTACTAGTACACGTTCTTTTCTTCCTCCTCTATCTTGATCAAAATGCAAAATTCCAAATCGGCAGAGACCACAAATGGAAGCTGCTCTTTCATGTTGTAGTTGTTGAACGTTAGTTACTTATCCTATTGCTCGACAACCGGAGCGCAATCATTCATGTCTCCGCAGTCTACTGTATGTAACTGCAACTTGTCTTCTGATCCGAAATAGTGCAAGCATCTGTAAATTACAATTTTATCATAAGATTTTTTATTTTATATAAATTATTTGATATAATTATTTTATATTAAATATATTTACATACCGATCGCAGATATATCTTTGACCGTTGTGTATGCTCAATTGCGTGCTCACGAGCCGGGATAAATTTTTTATCCAAGCGAAATGTTCGACGTTTTATCCAAGCAAAACGCATTTTCCAATATCTATACAAATACTAATACATGGAGCTTTGTCTGAAATGATAGACTTTCCGCATAATTCTCGACGTATAGTCGTAATAGTCCTTTTTATAGTCAAATTCTTCTTTTTCTTCTTTCTTGCATTCATCAAACATCCGTCTGTATATTTCCTCTCTCACGGGATAAGGCCAGTCAAAAAGAGGTTCAGTGTGGACAGACCCTTTGTCCTACGATATGGTTACTATAGTTCGTGATACGCGTAAATCAAGTTCGCGATCGCATAGGAAATGCACCGCTGATATTCGTTGCACATTCATAAAATTTTTTTTGCCCTCCAAAGCATCGACGATGTCATCTTTATAATAATCAAACTATTCAGAATTAAAATGCTCAGCGTGCACAGTATAATTAGAATTATAATCATAATTATAACGGAACATGTTGAAATTAATTTTTTTTCTCACGTTGCTCGTACACTTTATACAGTCTTATTCAATGTTTTCTCACAATGTGCAAATTGGGCACATATTGCACGGAAATGTTAGATACAACGGATTCCTACAATTTGAACAATATTGTCCATTGATTGCATCAAGTGTCTCAATTATATGTCTAATAGCATACATGTTTTGACTATCCACGCCTTGCAATGCAATCATATACGAAGGATGTACAACTAAAGCACCACCCGTGCAATAATAAAAGTATGTGGTACAAAATTTTGTATTACGTGCGTTTAGAGCATTAATTTCTGCAACAGATACTATTTTGTTGATATATTCCATGGAGTTCTCACTGCAGTCACTAATGCAATTACTGTCAGCCGACAATGCGTGATCTTCATCTACTTCCATTTTTATAACATTATCGTGCAACTCTTTCTGACAGAACACCGCTATACTTTTACAACCGACGCGGACGTGACGATGGGCGTTCAAATCACGTACTAGGATTTGATGCGCTTTAATCCTCTTTATATATTTCGTCTGAACCTTTCATAATTTGTGTTTAATACGTAAGTATGATATATCAATCATTTCTTTACATCTCAGAAAGAATTCGCGCGTATCACCTTCGCTTATATGAACGGGAAAAACAAAGCAGCTGAACATCGGCGCTGATACGTTGCAATTCTTCTTAGAAAAAATGTGGGAGATGATTCTGGAACGCCATTTGTTTATATTGTTTATAAATTCACGCGATGTGTAATTCAATGAGAGAGAGAGAAGGATACGTCGAACGAAAAAGATCTAGAATTATTTATATTGGAGTGAGGGGGTGTACTGCGAGAGCTCAAAGCAGCCGAACATCGGCGTTTATACGTTGCAATTCTTCCTAGGAAAAAATGTGGAAGATGATTGTGGATATTTATATTGTCAAGTACCAAAGGATCCCATAAACAAAATATGTAAAACAAGAATAAAGAGTTTTTTGCGCTATTATTCCCTCTCTCTCGCACACGTTCTCCTCACGCTATCATTTCCTCTCTTTCTCGCACGCGTTATCTTTCAAAGGAATGCAGCAACTATTTATATTGTTTATAAACCGAACATCGGCATATGTAATACTGTTTATATTGTTTATCAACTAGGTATGTAAAATTGCTTATCATTGCGATAAAACATCCAACACGCGCCGAAACAAGTGTACCCCGCGCCGCAGCCTCCGCGTCTCCGGAATCTTCTCCGTCCGCGTGATATCACTCCATCGCGCCACCGAAATCCCTCTCGCGCCTCACCCATTCTGAGAGGACCTGAGTTAGAACTCTCCTACTAACTAATGATTCTGATATTTCCCTATCAGGCCCTAAAACGCCATTTGTTACAAGCCATGTAGGGTCCAAACGTTCTATATCTAGTAGGGCCCGGTTAATTTTAGCATATTAATCAGGTCCTTTTTAAAACTTTATTACTTTTTCTACACAGGGAGAAAGCAATTCGAACTTTAATTCGTTGATTTTAGCCATTGCTATCTGTAAATGAGTATTTTAAGGAGCTTGACGAATTGTACTATAAAGTTAGTATCACTGCATTAGAGCACTATTATGAAAAATGTATTAGTTTTTGTGGAGATTATGTTAAAAAATAAAATAAAAAATCCAAAAAACTGTTTTTTTCTTTATCAGGCCGGAAACTTATCAACCTACCTTTCGTATAAAAACTTGCAGTATATGTATTTCGCAGGTAGTTTGTGTTCTTACGATCGTTGTGCAGACTGCTTCAATAGATTTATGTATAAATCATATATCAAATTATTATAATTAAAATTAAATTATATTACAATTATTATAAATCTTAAAATATTAAGCGATACGGTAGCGTGTGTGTGACAACGCTAAGTACAAAAAAAACAAGTTTATGAAAATATTTTCAACAGACTTATTCACAATTGAGCCTTTGTACAGAGGTCGCGACGCTATTAAATGGCTTATCCGGAATTTTACACACATCAATAAAACTTTCGATTAAAAACTAAAGTAATTAAAAATTTAATGGCATTCTTATAATACAGGGTGTACCAAAATTCCCGCATGTGGAATGCACACCGTGATTGTTCGTACCAAAACAAACAATTTTTTCCTTTGGGAAAATTGCGTTTGAGTATTACTTTTTAAATGAGAACAACTTTAAGCTAACAAATAAGCGCTTTAGATTACGCTTGTATCAGCGTCGGCGCGCGCGCAGCATATGTGGTGTTTAAGCGTGTACGCTATTTTACTATTTCACTAAAGATTTTACAAGAATGCATGATATTTAAATATCTATTTTCAATACAATGTACTTAATAAGAGATTTTTTAAATTGATATCATCGAAGCATCGATTGAAAATAAAGTAAGTAGATTAGAATAATTTTGATTCAAACATGCGAATAATCTTGATCCAAAATTATTGCTCCTACGTTCTAAATATTTTTTGGCTCTGAAATCGGGCCGATTAAATGTTTTAAATGTTTAGCACATGTTCGAAATGTAGACTTTCTATTTGTACATTCCTTCTGCGTATGAGATTTTTTTGTATACGTTGGACGTTTTTTTGTAAGTTGTATTGAAAATAGCGATATTTAAATGCAGAATTAATGCACATGTTCATGTAAAACTTTAATTAAATGGTAAAATTATACGCTCAAACGCTACACATGCCGTGCGCGTGCCGCTCTTGATTCAAGCGTAATCTAAAGCGCTTATTCGTTAGCTTAAAGTTGCTCTCATTTAAAAAGTAATGCTCAGACGCAATTTTCCCAAAGAAAAAAGTTGTTTGTTTTGGTACGAACAATCACGCTGTGCATTCCACATGCGGTAATTTTGGTACATCCTGTGAGTATAAGCTTTGCGATCAATTTGAAAAAGATTAATGTATTTAATAGAAAATATGATTGAAATGCTTTACGAAACAAAATCGTATGTGGATATATATATATGTACGTGAGATAATAATGGTTATTAATGATTATTCATTTTTTCAAAAATCGTCTCTTGGAATAAAATGTAATATATTTTTAAAAATTACCTCTGAAGGGGATGCTTCAATGTATCTGTTTTATTGACAAAAATTATAATTTTTGGGCACGTGCCATTTTTATTGCCTGACATAGAATTAAAAATCCTTTTTTACAGTTGAAATATAGATATAAATGGACACGATGAAGCCAATTATATACTGAGAAAGAAAAAAAGTATAAAATTACACTATCCGACAAAATTTGACTATTTTTTTATCTTACGAAGTGTCATTTTGCGAAGATTTTTAATCGCTGGATTTGAATCCGCGCTCAGAAAAATTCTATCACGTCATATTTTCGAGAAAAATGGAATAATATGAATCAAAAATGATGATTTCGACTATATTTAGGATGACATTGCGTTTAAAAGAATTAAATTTTTTTATTTTTTCGTCTACATCATCTTAAAGTGCTATCTTTATCTTCAAAATTATTTTTTTTAATTTTTGTGCGATTTTTTAAAGACAAGTTACGTTCGAAGTTAGGCATATTATATAGCTAGTAAATTTCATATCTTAGTTTGCGCGCACTTTTATTTTTGTGGTTACGTGATTTGTGTTTCTTGGACTTCGTATTCCGAGATAAGCATGACAGTCTCTTAAAAATCATTTGGTCACAATATGTGTTTCCGTGCACCACGTGGTGATGATCTTTGTTTTCATTCACTCCTTCTTTTTATATTTAAAAAAATTTTTTATTTTTTTGTTTTTTTTTGTTTTTTTTAATTTTTTGTTCTTTTTATTTACAAGGCCGGAATTTCAAACTTACATAACTTGATGTTAACAAAATCATATAGACACAAAAAAAATTATTTTGAAGGTAAAACATAGCACTTTAAGTGTAGACGAAATTTAAAAAATTAAATTCTTTTAAACGCAATGTCATTCTAAATATAATCAAAATCATCATTTTTTACTCATATAATGATGCATCCCCGAGATGCATAATACCCGGCATGCAATTCGCCGGAAGTTGCCGCCCGGCAGAACATCCGCCGGTATGGGCAGGGGCGCGGTGCGCTCATATTTTTTAAAACATTTCACTCGAACGGCTTTAAGCCGTTAGGCCGATTGTAAAATTGGCCGAAGATCGTCGAGCGTTGCCGATGTGTCCCGAATCACCGGCCGGCGAAAACCCGCGTTCGGCGCACCTCCCGAACCCTTCCGAGCGGGCGCGACCATACCGCTTCCCGATAACCCGTTCGGAAGGGATAATACCGCCGCGCGCTAACGCGGGCAATTAGCCGGTATAAAAAGGGCACATTCGGCAAGCTAATCACCTTTTCTCGATTTACTCACGACAGTGAAGCAACTCCGGAAAATCTAGACCGCTCCTAAAAGAAGTCCAGATTTAAGTCACGGAGGTAGAGCGAATTCTTCCTCCATCGAGCACTCTCGATATTAAATCAGGCTTATTCCATCCAGCCTCTCTTATGACCGTATAAAGAGAACCAGAGCGCACTCCGGTTGTATCGAGTGATTTCAATAATCGGTCCAAAATTCGACCGCCTAACGTCCGTGCATATTAATCTCGAGGTAGAGAGGAGAGCTACCTCGGACGAGTTCCTTTCGTCGGCACGGTATTCCCAGAAATTTCCCATTACAAACGGGAATTAATTCGACATTTCCGCGTAATCATGTACGCCGAATCATCCAGCAGTTTCGCGGAACAAACGCCTACGATTTGCGTATAGAAAAACAGGGCTAGACTGATCGTCCAGACGCGCGTATAGAAAAACGAGACACGCACTATGTTAAACGGTCATTGACAGCGTCCGATTGTAAAATGTAAATACGCGCGATACACGAATCGTCTGAAGGCCCGTCTATATAGGACACAACACGCAAAACGCAGCACGCAGACGCGCACGCAAGGTGACGTTGCAGCGCACGCAGCAAATCAGCCATACGTGACGAGTTGGTTTAACTTTAATTTTCTGCGTTGCGATAATTGCGTCAACAAATCACAAAATACTTAAAAATAGTGGAAAAATAAACGGTTATTAACGTGAATCATGAATTCTAGTTTAATAAAAACGAAGATATTACCATATTGGACTCAGAACGAGGCAAGTTATTGCAATTGTACGTAATAATATTGTTTATATGCCAAGGGCTCTCGAATGTATAAAGATAAACAAGCAAAAGACCTAGCTTGGCAATGTATTGGTGCCTCGTTAGTGCTTCCTTGTTCAGATAAGATGTTTTTTTATATAATTTGTTGTAAGTATAAATATGTGTAATTTATATTTATTTTAAGTGTTTATATTGTTTATTTTGTTGTCTGTTTTAAGCATGCATGCATATATAATGATACAAATAGATTAGGTTGTTCTCTGACAATCTCTCTCTCTCTCGCTTGACTATTTACTATAATTTACTTTTATATTTAGGAGATATAGTTGCAAAACGATTCAAGCATCTAAGGAATACTTTCCAAAAAGAAAGGAAGAAAGTTTCTACTAATATTCCGTCCTCAGGAGCGGGTGTACAAGATGGAGATGCGAGATATGAATCAACATGGAAATATAATGATTTATTATTCCTCTCAGAACATATTGTTACGCCCGCGGCGAGGACTTCGATAGATATCGAAGTCTCGCATGAAGGGATTGGCCGCTCACGAGTCGCGCGAAATGAATGAACACTTTTAAGGAACTAAGAACTTTAATGCACAACACAGAACACTGCAACGTAACCACAGAACGTTTATACACAATATTAGTAATACGGATTGGCTCGATACAAATACGCGTCCGCACAGCTTGACAGCTGGGACTCGACTCAAATGACAAACGCTGCTGTCAATCTCTTGACAACGCGCTTTTTCTCGTTAATCGGCGCCGTCCGGATGAACACGGACATCAGGGCCATAATACTTGCCTCCTTACTAAATTGTCGTCCCGACAATTGAAGGCAGAAGGACTTTCCACGAATTGTCGAATAAAAAGCTCTGCTGTATCTTCTTGTCCTACTCTGAGCTGCTGCTGCAGATTACCGGACGACACATTTCCTTTCGAGCTCCGTTGTGTCCTCTTGTCCTACTCTGAGCTGCTGCTGCAGATGTCCGTGTTCATCGGGACGGCGCTGATGAACACGGACATCAGGGTCGTAACAATATTAACAGTAGAATGTACATATGATTTTAGTATTTATGTATTTTAATTCCTCTGAAAGGGATTATTAATAGTAACGCATTCTTTTTAAGATAAATATAAAAATACATTATAATGTATTTTTATATTTATCTTAAAAAGAATGCGTTACTATTAAAATATAATACATTAAATACATTATAATGTATTTTTATATTTACATTTAAAAAAGGACGTTGAATGTACATTGAATGTAAATATAAATATACATCAGTAATCGATAAATATACAAACATTTTTTTTAATTTACTTACAAGAGAACACTGCGAACCCGAACTCTTCGATTTGAATCAAACTTTGGGAATATGTAGAGGTACTTAATACATGAATAACGATATAAAAAGTTCGTGCCCGTTTTCACTTTAAAGATATAATTCTCGACCTCAAGGGTAAAAGAGCGCTTACACTTTTTTGCGTATACCTCTTAAAATACAAGAGATACAAAAAAATGTTTGAAATAAAAGTTTAACGGCAAGTTAATTGTTACAAAGTCGCATAAACAGAAATAAAAAAAAAGTTTTGTTTATTGAAAAAAAAAATTTTTTTTTTGTTGTTTAAAAATATTTCTTGTATTTTTGTAATAATGGAAGAAAGAGAGTTTTTCTGAATTCAACCATATATATGTTTTTTATAATACACTGTTTCATAATGCATTTTCGACATGTAAATGCATTATGAAACAGTGTATCATCAAGGATCATCTAGAAGGAAGTTCAAAGTGATAATAAATATAGTGTATGTTGATAACTGATTTGGTAACTGCAGTATTGCTTACGAAGTTGTTTTTAATCTTTAATATTTTTATTAAGATTAATATTTTTATTAATTTTATTTTATATTTTCCTCTATATTTTCCTCTAAAATTTCTCTATAAATACTGTCTGGCCTTAATTTTAATATTAATCAGTGAAGAGCTGTTGGAAGTATTGTCAATTTAATAATTCTATAAGCCGTTAGTTTCGTAAGTTTCGTTTCTTTTATATTACGTATATAAATTTTCTTATTTTCATATAATTTTTTTCATCCCATCATTTCATTCTTTTTGGAATAAGAAACTGTTATACTTTATCCAAATTTTTAAATAACTTTATTTATATGTCAGGTTCCGTTTTACGAGATCTTCAGAAGATCTTTACGAGACTACAAATTTGGCTTGTTTATTTTCGGTTAATTGATGTGGCTAGTGGATTTATTTTGGAGTTGAGGTAAATTTGCGCTAAAATCTACATCTCGAAAAATTGTCGATAAAATGGTGGAAATTAATCCAGCAAATATAATCAATATGCTTATAGCAACTTTTCATATATCTACCGCTAACTGCTATTAATAACAGAGAAGTTGAATTAAGCAACAGTATAAAACAGATAATTATTGATAGTATGGAAGATTTTTCTTTGACAACCGAATATGTGACAACATTGGAATTTGAAGATAACATGCGGCCACAAGAAACTCAATTTGTAGAAGAGGATAATATACAAAACGAAGAATTTGAATTATTTGACGATATGTGCGTACCAGGTGAAAGCGGCAATGTGGATTTACATTATAAGAGTAGAGCTGTCGAGTTCTGGAGAAGTGGTAAAAAACGAAAATCTCTGAATAAAGCAACATAACTTTAAAAAAGTTAAATCGATACCACAATTATATAGATGGGAAGAATCATTAGCGAAAGGCGGTATAGAGAAAAACTTTTATCTGTCACGGAATACGTATTGGAGACATTTAAAGAAGTTGTCGAGAGGGGCCAACTTGTGCATAACGTGGATATTAGATGGTGGGCATTAGAAGCAAAGGAACAATTCGATATACCAACGTTTAAAGCAAGACATACTTGGATACAAAATTTTAAGAAAGCACATAATATAGTTTCACGGAAAGTGACAAAATTCGTAAGTCGAGCGTCACAACGAAATAAACAACAATTACAATTGATATGTTCTGACTTTATGACTTCCGTAAAACCATATATTAACAGATATGAAATAAATAACGTTTACAATGCCGATGAAAGTGGATTCAATCTTGAAATCCATTCAGGTCGAACATTAGCGTTTCGAGGTAAGAAGACAATAGATGCAACCGCGCAATCGATATCATCAATGACTCATAGTTACACGATACTTCCAACAATTTCCGCAAGCGGTCAATTGCTTTCACCTTTATTTTTGATACTAAAAGAAGTTAACGGAGAATTTGGACAGAGTGGAAGAAACTTTATTTAGGCCTGCTAATATTTTTCTTACTGCATCCAAATCTGGAAAGCTCACATCACAACACTTTCAAACGTGGCTGACAGAAGTTTTCTTATCGAGTACTGGACCTAAAAGTCTTTTATTGCTTGATTCTTGAAGTGGTCACTGTCCTTCGACCTTTCAAGAAGTAATACCGGCCAGCAAAGAGGTATCAATATTTATGATACCTAAAGGAACAACTGCTTTCATACAACCACTTGATGTATTTGGGTTCCGTGTTTGGAAAAATTTTATAAGAACTTTTTCAGATCGCGTATTACTATACAATTATGATATTAACTTGCATTTACGTAACAATATTATCAAACTGCAATCTCTTACACATAATCAGTTGTCTTCCCCACGATTCAGAGAATTATTTAAATATGCTTGGTACAAAAGTGGTTATGTAGAAGAAAAACCAAGGCAATTTCCAAATCCAGAGAGAGCAATTTCCAAATCCAGAGATAGATTATTGTTTGATTTATCATGCGATACAAAGTTTACCTCGGTGCCACATATGTGGAGAACCTGCTATAGTTCGATGTGCATGGTGTAAACAATATTTATGTATAAAACATTTTTTCGATGAGTATCATTTTTGTGAAAATTATGAAGAATAGAATATATAATATTACATACACACGCATACGCACATAGAATCAAAAATACTAATGAGATATTGTAAAGATTGTATCTAAAAATAACGACAAAAGATATTACTGTGAATAATAATAAAGAAAAGTGAAATATATATTTATAATAAACTTACAACTCACTATTTTGATATTATATGTCTCACTTTCATTATATCTCTTTATTTTCACATTATTAACATTTATTATTTCATCTGCTTAATCCCATATTTTTATGTATCAATATACAGGGCAGGCAAGAATATTTAAATGTCAAATACGCAAATGCGCGTACTAGATGAAGGGTTTTTGACATGTAAATGCATTATGAAACAGTGTATCATAAAAAACATATATATGGTTGAATTCAGAAAAATACTCTCTTTCTTTCATTATTACCAAATTACAAGAAATATTTTTAAACAACACAAAAAAAAATTTTTTTTTTAATAAACAAAACTTTTTTTTTATTTCTGTTTATGCCACTTTGTAACAATTTACTTGCCGTTAAACTTTTATTTCAAACATTTTTTTGTATCTCTTGTATTTTAAGAGATATACGCAAAAAAGTGTAAGTGCTCTTTTACCCTTGAGGTCGAGAATTATACTTTTAAAGTGAAAACGAGCACGAATTTTTTATATCGTTATTCATGTATTAAGTGCCTCTACATATTCCCAAAGTTTGATCCAAATCGAAGAGTTCGGGTTCGCGGTGTTCCCTTGTTAGGACAACAAGTAATTATACAGGACACTCTAATTGCAACTCTGCTTTTGAAACATAATCAGATGACAGCTAGTTTTTGATAGATGAAGCAGATTCCTGTACAAATGTTTTAAAAAGAAAAATAAATCAGTCGCTTATCGAAGTGGCACAAGAAGAAGAAAGTGTAACTACCGAAGACATTGTTTATGTGGATGATATTTTTCCAGCCTCTGTGCAATACAAGTCTTCAGAATGAAAATAAGTCATGTAGGAATTTTGTTTGTGCTGTATATGTTTGTTTGTTCGTCTATTGTATATGTGTATTATTTTTGCAGTACTCAACAGAAAGTCAAACATTACTTCTTGTACATCTCCAAGTGTATTAACATCATCAGCGCCTATTATTGAAGTACAAATACCAAAGAAAATGTCCAATTTTCAATCTGAAGCACCATTGACTAAAAAACCTCTTACCATTCGAGAAAAAGCTGTAACATTAATAAAACAGAACCAACAATATAAAAAACCAATATCAGATGTGACGAAGAAAGAGAAGTATGAAGATATCTTGATGTTATTAAAGGTTGTATAGAGCAACTTTCAAAAAGTGCATCTGAAGTTGCAGCAAGAATATCTCGTCCTACTGAAAATATTGCCAGTATTGAAGAATTCCAATATTTGCAATATTTAATAAAACAGGTGCCAGATGATAAAAAATTATTATATATTTCTAATTTTTTACGTGTCGCAGAAATATACAAGAGAGGTGCAAATCCCAGTATTAGAGAGACATAAAAGTAATATATATTGTCTGTTTACTTTTTATTTGACTATTTACGTTACACATGCGACATTTATTTTATGTTTATGAAAAACAATATATAGATTTTCTTAAAGAAGCAATCTTTTAAAAATAGTCTCAAGTAACAAAAATAATTTTGAAAGCAAATCAAATTACTTTAAAATGATTATTTTTGCTATCTGAGTTATAAAGGTTAAGGAAAAAATATTGTGTTTGTGTTAATTCAAAACTAAAAAGTAAATAAAAAGTAAATTATTTTGTAATTTTTATTTTGCATGTTAATATCAAAGATATATATTACATATATTTTTGTTAAGATTATATATTTCTTTCATTTAAAATTACAAATATAAGCGCTGTGATCAGTATTACTACAACTGTATGCAAGTCAAAAGTTTATTATATTTTACTTGATTTTATAGTCTACTAGTCAAAAGTTTATTTTAGTTTATTACTTGATTATATTTTAATACCTGTTGTACAAATAAAAAAGTAGAGTAAATGCAATTGATGTTTTTTTTCCTGGTTTTAGTTATACAATGTTTTTATTATAAAATTATATATATTATTATTTACTATACTTTTCTAAAAATTATTTTATTTATTATGGCTACGTTCTGGTATTCACTGTCAGTATTGAAATCTATAGTTTACGTATACAGGGTGTCCCTGAGCATGTGCTCACTCATTTGTAAAAAGGTAGAGCGCAGTAAATTAAATAAAGAAATCCTATTATACAGGGTATTTCATTTTAATCCGACCACCTAAATTTCTCGGAACCTAAGCAAGATAGAGAAAAATATTTTAAACAAAAGTTGTATGGTTTCAAGGGGGACATAAGATGGTGTCATTAGTTTGATCTTGAAGAGCCACCTGAAGGACACGCGAAGGTCAGCTCCAACTTTTTAAATGGGACACCCTACATGCTTTTGCATATTCTTGTAGCTCATCTCAAGAGCTTTCCAAAACACTATAATTAAGTTAGTTTTCATTAAGTACTTTTCAAGTTATGAGGCTTGAAATCATTTTTTAATTTTACATAAACCGTAAAATATCTTGTAAAATATTCATTTTTCGATTATTTTACCTTAATACTTTTATGTACAAAATAATGAGAGGAATCAATTGGTGTAAAGAAAACATATAGTTGTTTTTAAGAAAAAATATGGAATTGTTAATTGCAAATTACATATTTTTTCTTAGAAACAACTATGTGTTTTCTTTACACCAATTGATTCCTCTCATTATTTTGTACATAAAAGTATCAAGGTAATAATCGAAAAATGAATGGTTTACTAGGTATTTTACGGTTTATGTAAAATTAAAAAATGATTTCAAGCCTCATAACTTGGAAAGTACTTAATGAAAACTAACTTAATTATAGTGTTTTGGAAAGCTCTTGAGATGAGCTACAAGAATATGCAAAAGCATATAAGGTGTCCCATTTAAAAAGTTAGAGCTGACCTTCGCGTGTCCTTCAGGTGGCTCTTCAAGATCAAACTAATGACACCATCTTATGTCCCCCTTGAAACCATACAACTTTTGTCTAAAACATTTTTCTCTATCTTGCTTAGGTTCCGAGAAATTTAGGTGGTCGGATTAAAATGAAACACCCTGTATGTAATGATTTTTGTAATAACAATCGAAATATTAATTATTGAAATCGGACGAATGAGAGAAGCGCTCGAGCGCTCGAGCTATAGCACGGCCCACCGTGTCAGACATTGCCTGCCGGCACGCGGCAGGAGGAGGGACAGCGCGCCGCTACCCGTGGTTACCGCTATCGCCATTCTCACGTTTCATTGCATCGCGTCAAGACTCGAATCTCGCGTCTCATTTCTGGCATTGTTTGCGATTATAATTAATTTATGTATGATAAGAGATATGTATAATACAATAAAAAGACGAAGCTGAATTAGATTTAGATGCTATAAATAAGATAGGAAAAGGAAAGAAATGTAAGGAATCTGAATCGTGAATTTATGATAAGTTTTTGATTAATGTATTATTTACAATTAATAGATAACAGCTTTTTCTATCGATTTCTTTTGCTTCTTTTGTCAGGGCTACAACAAATATTCGTATAAAAATATTCGAACATCATATCATATCAAAATAAACCATCCATTAATATAAAAATGATACAAGAAGCATTTTCCGTAATATACTTTTCGATATATGACATAACAAATATAATTTGCAATTGTGTGAAAAAAGAATCGTGCTTCGTATCATTTCTCAAATAAAATTATTTCGTAGCAAGGAAACATACTATCGTTTCCACACCACCTTGAGGTAGATAGCTTGGCGCGTTTTTTTCTTAATGGTTTCCCCAATAGGCCTAATCCACTCTCATTTAATGCAACAAATGCTCAAAGTGCTTTCCTCGTACTTGTAAGCAGAGTTCAGCTCTTCTAACTATTTGTTGCGTCGCTCCGTATGCCATATCTGCGTGATATTATTAAAGGCCGCTATAATCGCTTCGCGTGCCTCATTTTCATTCCTATCACGCGTGTGTTCGACTAATGTTTTTATGTAGCCCCAAACAAAATAATCCAATACATTGAAATCTGGGGACCGTGCCGGCCAAATGATTGGACCACCTCGACCTATCCATCTATCCGGAAAGCGCGCGTTTAAAATTTCCCGTACTTGTCGGCAATAATGTGCAGGAGCTCCATCGTGCTGAAACATCATTGTTTCTCGATCGCGGAGTGGAACGTCTTCTAGCAGATTTGGCAATTCATTTTCAATAAATTCCGCATACGTTTGTCCATCGAGACGTGGCGGAAAAAAATATGGGCCGATCTAAAAATCGGCAATAACTATTATGAGAGTAGTGCGGGAGAAAAAAGATTTCTTAATATACAAGATTATTTACCACTCTGTTTGCCATTACTCCTTCATACATTTATCGACCAACGATATTGAAAAGTACACTGTCGAATAGCATGGGGATTCTCATTTTGCCAGAGCACAAAATTTCGAGAATTAAATATGCCATTCGGTGTGAATGTAGCCTCATCCGTCCACAAAATACGATCGGGAAATGAAATATTTTGCCGACACTGAGCGAGGAACCCTGCGTGTATTTTATGATGATTATTGTGTGAAAGCTGAGACTCGAAGAAAACTAAAATAATGAAAATACCTTCACAGAAATTAATACGCTGTTGTTCATCTCGCGCAAGAAGTTGCTGCACGCGTTGATAATGAAATGGATGTAATCCATTTTCTTTTAAAATCCGATGCACTGTGGATCGTGGTACACCGAGTGTATTAGCTACATGGCGTATACTATTTCCCGGATTTTCTTCAAATGCATGCAGAACTTCTTCGTCGACATTAATATGACGACGTACTGCTGCGTTAACACGATGTTGTGGAAGAAGGTATCCGCTTTCTCTTCCTCGTTGCATACATCTCAGTATGGTGAATCTGGATGGATGCCGCCGATTGGGAAATCGTTCCGCATATAAACGCGCCGCACCATAAGCATTTTCCCCGACTACCCCGTAACAAACAATCATATCCATATACTCTTGAGCCGTAAAATTCATTTTGCACCTTACTAATACGTAAAGAAAACGTACAAGACAATGAGTGCAACAAACGAGAAAACAATTGAAAATCGGAAATTCTGCCCGTGGTATCCTCATAATAAAGTATCTCAATTAATCATTGCTCGATCCCGGTCGATAAATGTATGGGCAGGAGTAATGGTAAACAGAGTGGTGATAATAAGGTAAGTGATAAATAATCTTGTATATTAAAAAATCTCTTTCCTCCCGCACTACTCTCATAATAGTCATTGCCGATTTTTAGATCGGCCCATATTTTTTTCCGCCACGTCTCGATGGACAAACGTATGCGGAATTTATTGAAAATGAATTGCCAAATCTGTTAGAAGACGTTCGACTCCGCGATCGAGAAACAATGATGTTTCAGCACGATGGAGCTCCTGCACATTATCGCCGACAAGTACGGGAAATTTTAAACGCACGCTTTCCGGATAGATGGATAGATCGAGGTGGTCCAATCATTTGGCCGGCACGGTCCTCAGATTTAAACGTATTAGATTATTTTGTTTGGGGCTACATAAAAACATTAGTCGAACACACGCGTGATAGAAATGAAAATGAGGCACGCGAAGCGATTATAGCGGCCTTTAATAATATCACGCCAGATATGGCATACCGAGCGATGCAACAAATAGTTAGAAGAGCTGATCTCTGCTTACAAGTACGAGGAAAGCACTTTGAGCATTTATTGCATTAAATGATGAGAGTGGATTAGGCCTATTGGGGAAACCATTAAGAAAAAAACGCGCCAAGCTATCTACCTCAAGGTGGTGTGGAAACGATAGTATGTTTCCTTGCTACGAAATAATTTTATTTGAGAAATGATACGAAGCACGATTCTTTTTTCACACAATTGCAAATTATATTTGTTATGTCATATATCGAAAAGTATATTACGGAAAATGCTTCTTGTATCATTTTTATATTAATGGATGGTTTATTTTGATATGATATGATGTTCGAATATTTTTATACGAATATTTGTTGTAGCCCTGACAAAAGAAGCAAAAGAAATCGATAGAAAAAGCTGTTATCTATTAATTGTAAATAATACATTAATCAAAAACTTATCATAAATTCACGATTCAGATTCCTTACATTTCTTTCCTTTTCCTATCTTATTTATAGCATCTAAATCTAATTCAGCTTCGTCTTTTTATTGTATTATACGAGGGTAGTTCGAAAAGTTCTCGGCCTAATATAGAAATGTCGCTAAGAATATCAAATGGCTATGATTTTTCTCAAGTTTAATCCCTCAGAGGGCGTACCGCACAGTTTCAGACAGATTCGTTCGCTAGTTTGTTTACTGTGCTCGAGTAAAACAGACAAGATTTTATACTTCTCCAAAAATGGATAAAATTGAATATCGCGCAGTCATAAAATATTTCGTTTTAAAAGGATTAACGGCAACAGAAATAAAAAACGAGCTGGATTCCACTTTGGGAGACTCTTCTCCATCATTTTCAACAGTGAAGAAATGGGCTGCTGAATTTAAACGTGGCCGTTCATCCATCTTTGACGATGAACGTTCGGGTCGCCCGAAAACCGCCACGAATGAGGAAATCATTCAAAAAATCCACGATAGCGTGTTAAATGATCGACGAGTAAAAGTGCGTGAGCTTTCTAACATTGCAAACATCTCAATAGATCGTGTTCACAATATCTTACATGAACATTTGCATATGAGAAAGCTCTCATCGCGATGGGTGCCGCGTTTGTTAACGGTCGATCAGAAACGCATTCGAACGAACATTTCTCAAGAGTGCTTGGACTTGTTTAAACGCAATTCAACCGAATTTCTGCGACGATTTATCACTGTCGATGAAACATGGATTCACCATTACACGCCAGAGACGAAACAACAATCAAAACAATGGGTGGAAGCGGGTGGAAGTGCTCCAAAGAAGGCAAAAACAGTTCCATCAGCCGGAAAAGTCATGGCGACTGCTTTTTGGGATTCGCAAGGTGTGATGTTCATAGATTATCTAGAAAAAGGTAAAACCATCAATGGGGAATATTATGCAGCATTGCTGGAGCAATTGAACGATGCTATTAAAACCAAACGTCCTCATTTGGCAAAGAAAAAAGTGCTTTTCCATCACGACAATGCACCCGCTCACACGTCTTCAATTGCAGTTGCAAAGCTCCATGAATTGCGTTTCGAATTGTTACCACACGCACCGTACTCGCCAGATTTAGCTCCCAGTGACTTCTTTTTGTTTCCGAATATGAAAAAATGGCTTGCTGGAAAAAAATTCACGTCAAATGCGGAGGTCATCGCTGAGACGGATGCTTATTTTGGAGGCTTAAGCAAATCGTATTATACTGAGGGTATAAAAAAATTAGAACATCGTTGGTCTAAATGTATTGAGTTGAAAGGGGACTATGTTGAAAAATAAAAAAGATTTTTGCTGGAAATCATGTGTTTTCTTTGCCAGGCCGAGAACTTTTCGAACTACCCTCGTACATATCTCTTATCATACATAAATTAATTATAATCGCAAACAATGCCAGAAATGAGACGCGAGATGCGAGTCTTGACGCGATGCAATGAAACGTGAGAATGGCGATAGCGGTAACCACGGGTAGCGACGCGCTGTCCCTCCTCCCGCCGCGTGCCGGCAGGCAATGTCTGACACGGTGGGCTGTGCTATAGCTCGAGCGCTCGAGCGCTTCTCTCATTCGTCCGATTTCAATAATTAATATTTTGATTGTTATTACAAAAATCGTTACATATAATAGGATTTCTTTATTTAAATTACTGCGCTCTACCTTTTTACAAATGAGTGAGTGCACATGCTCAGGGGCACCCTGTAGATATAAGATATTATTTTTCAAGAGACGCTCAAAATAAAGGTTTAATTTGTATGAAATTTGTCTCTACTAATAAAAATATAGCTGACGTGTTAACTAAACCTTTGGTTTTGTTAATGTTCAATTAATTATATATATATACACACAGGGTGAATCATAATGGTTGTAACAACCTTTTATCATTAGAGATCAATTACCGACTGCAACTGTAATCAATTGAATGATTCATAGATGACAACTGCTTGGATCGACCGTGTCTACAATAACGTACAAGCGAGTTAAATACTGTGAATCAAATAATATACATATTCCATGCATACTTTTCTAATATGTTTAACTCTTTTATGTACATATTTTTCTTTCTACACGGTTTTTTTCTAATAACGCGATTTCTTATTATTGTGAAACGTATCTGTCGCGTAAAAAGAGATATCTTTTGCATTCGTGTATTTTTTAATATGATTTTTTTTTAAATAATGATTTTTTAATATATAGAATTTGATTTTTTTCATTCTTACGCAGAACATTTTAACGGGTAAAAAGAGTTGGATTGGTAAAGATACAAAAGTATTCTTTTTTTATAAAGAAATGCGTAATTCTACTTTTTACAAGAATTATTCTGCTAAACATTAAGAATGTAAAAGTTATAACTTACAAAATGAACAATAATAATAGTAGACTTCTTTACACCACTTTATGTATTATTATTGGCGCGTTAGATTTTTAAAGTGAACCTTCGTCTGATGGAGCTATATTATATCACATATTTTAAAATTTATTGTTTAGTATGTAAGGCTCAAACAAATATATTAAAGTCATATTGCGTAAAAGCATACGCAGATGAAAAATTACATTACAACGTGTGGCCATGCGCAACATGTCATTAATTTATTATAGTTTTACTTCAGTATATACTTGAAGTGACTCTTTTTCCATTCTTACAAAATATTGTCCTTTTCAAGATTGTATGCCCGGCGCATGATTCGAAGACTTATTGCATGACAATCTCATATAATTTGATTCTTAGAAACTTCAACGCTGACAAATCACGTTGCGTTAACTTAATTACTGCTTAAGATGATTTCATAAAAATGAAAATAAACTTATATCGAAGTTTTAAACATAATTTTGTGGTTGATTCTTTGATACCGCAATTACCGCACGATGGTTTGTGTCAGTTATTGGGTCGTCCGTAACCATTTCTTTTAATTGCACCATTTTTTTGCGCGGTGCTTATTTTGTACGAAAAAAAGTAATAGATATGTAATAGTAATGATAAAAGAACACATTTAAAATTATAATTACTATAAGATCTTATAAATAAATATTTATTTGAACATATCATAAATTAACCATTTTTTTCATAACTACAATTCTAACTTTGTTGAAAATATGTAATTTGGTTTCTTCTGCTCTGGGTATTTTTTAAAACATACATTTTTACAGTCTATCGCGGAAATAGAAAAGTTTTCTGCTAGGTTTTATCAATTGCCTTTTTGCTATTTTTTTCAATTGTTTCTATAGCTTCATCTTAGCAAATTGTTTATTCCGTGTCTCACTTTGATCTCGTGTGTTTCGTAAAACATTATAAAACGTGCAGTCGATATGGCTCAAAATTTTGAGATATGCCACATGGTTTTTCTCTATGTCATGTGCGGTCGAAAAACACAGAGAACTGCAAAAATTTATGCACGTAGATACCCAGAGCGAAGACAGCCACATCACAATTTTTTTATGAGGCTGGAATCGCGACTACGAAAATATGGACAATACAGACCTATTAAGCCTGCGGGTACATATTCATGTATAAGTTGTTCTGATAATGCAAATTTAAATATTATGTTCTTTTATCATTATTTTCATTATTTCGCACAGGACGACTACCGCGCATAAATACCGCACAGATACAAGAAATAGTTACTAATGACCCAACAATTAGTACACGAGCCGTCGCGTGGTATGGAGGAGTCAGCCAAGCATCGGTATGTAGAGCCTTAAAATCGGCTCACTTTCATCCCTACAAAGTCACCCTGACTCAAGAGTTGCATGTAAATGATGAACCTCGCAGATTGAGGTATTGTCGATGGCTTCTTAATGTGAGTGAGGAAAATTATTATTTTTCTAAATACACATTCTGTTTTCGGACGAATGTATTTTCCATAATAATGGCAACGTCAATCGCCATAATTCACATTATTGGGCCACCGAGAATCCTCACTGGATGCAGCAAGCGCATACGCAAGTCAGGTGGTCAGTGAACGTTTGGGCGGGTATTCTTGGAGACCGCATCATTGGGCCACATTTCATTGATGGTAAGGTTGATGGTGACGGATACCGAAAATTTCTCAACAATGAACTTGTTGACTTGTTGAATAATGTGTCATTGGAATTACGTGCCAACATGTGGTTTCAGCAGGATGGCCATCCTGCACATACTGCCATGGCAACAAGAAAATTATTAAATGAGAAATTCGGTAACCGTTGGATCGGACTTTATGGTCCCCAAGAATGGCCACCGCGTTCACCAGACCTCACACCACTAGACTTTATTCTGTGGGGTCATCTTAAGCAGCAAGTTTATGCAACGCGACCTGCTAGCGCTGAAGATCTGAAGGATCGAATTGTACGCGCTTGCCGTGCAATAAGTCCACAGGTCTTGCGCCGGGTGCATTACGCAATCTTGAAAAGGGCAATATTTTGTGAGAGGATGGAAGGGGATCACTTTGAGCATGTGCTGAAATAAAACTATGATAAATTAATGCATATTGCGCACGGCCATATGTTGATATAAGTCTTCATCTGCATGTGCTCTTACGCAATTTGACATTAATATATCTGTTTGAGCTGTACATAAAAAATAGGTCTTAAAATATATATGGTACAATATGGCTCCAGGCGAAAGTCCACTTTAAAAAACTTAACGCGCCATTGGTGGTACCTCAAAGGTGGTGTGGAAGTCCACTGTTATTATTATTAATTTTCTAAGTTATAACTTTTACATTCTTAATATCTACAGCAGAATATTTCTTGTAGAAAGTAGAATTACGCATTTCTTTATAAAAAAAGAATACTTTTGTATCTTTACCAATCTAACTTTTTTTACCCGTTAAAATGTTCTGCGTAAGAATGAAAAAAATCAAATTCTATATATTAAAAAATCATTATTTAAAAAAAAAATCGTATTAAAAAATACACGAATGCAAAAGATATCTCTTTTTACGCGGCAGATACGTTTCAATAATAAGAAATCGCGTTATTAGAAAAAAATCGTGTAGAAAGAAAAATATGTACATAAAAGAGTTAAATATATTAGAAAAGTATGCATAGAATATGTATATTATTTGATTCACAGTATTTAACTCGCTTGTACGTTACTGCAGACACAGTCGATCCAAGCAGCTGTCATCTATGAATCATTCAATTGATTACAGTGCAGTCGGTAATTGATCTCTAATGGTAAAAGGTTGTGACCAACCATTATGATTCACCCTGTATGTATTCCGATAGAGGGAGTGTAGAAGTATCGTCATTTTATATATATCAGGAGGTCTATTCTGTATCTTTTGTCGTTATCGTTATCTAAAAAAATTACCTTTTCAAAAAAAAGTAAAAAAAAGAAGTCGAGTCATCTCAGTAGTAAAACATTATTGTATAAAACTATTTTACAAAAAATTATTTTAATAAAAATTTGCTGTATTAAAAAAAATTGTGTAAAATAGTTGTCATAACTATCTACAAAAATTAATGATATATTTAAATAAAAAATTACGTCGAGAATAAAAAAGTGCGATTTTATTTTATGTTTATCAACAGTGTGTGTGTGTGTGTGTGTGTGTGTTAGATGTGATTGACTGCTGATAAATAATTAGATGAAGAAAAATTATGTTTATATTTTCGTCGAAAGTTGTTACATCTTTGTCGTAAAAGTCAGAATCCCGATTTCTTCAACGATGAACAGTTGATTCATGTAGCTCGTAATTTAAAAAATTTTAATTATTAAAAAACTCGACGTTGCCAAATTTATTTGTATATTATTCAGCAGCGTCGAGTTTTTTAATAATTAAAATTTTTTAAATTACGAGCTACATGAATCAACTGTTCATCGTTGAAGAAATCGGAATTCTGACTTTTACAACAAAGATGTAATAACTTTCGACGAAAATATAAACATACTTTTTTTTCGTTTAATTATTTATCAGCAGTCAATCATATCTAACACACACACACACACACACACACACACACACACACACACACACACACACACACACACACACACACACACACACACTGTTGATAAACATAAAATAAAATCGCACTCTTTTATTCTCGACGTAATTTTTTATTTAAATATATCATTAATTTTTGTAGATAGTTATGACAACTATTTTACACAATTTTTTTTAATACAGCAATTTTTTATTAAAATAATTTTTTGTAAAATAGTTTTATACAATAATGTTTTACTACTGAGATGACTCGACTTCTTTTTTTTACCTTTTTTTGAAAAGGTAATTTTTTTAGAATAATTTTTTCGCTAATTTTTGTAGACAATTAAGAAATAACTATTTTGCACATTAACTTTGTTTAATGTAACATCTTTGCAGTTTAAATAATACCATATCTTGTGCATAAAATAGTTTTTTACAATAACATAAAATTTTTTACAATTTAATACTGACACATGATTAACTTTTTTATACTTTTTAAAAAAGTAATTTTTGAGAATATGTTAAATATCCAAATAAATAAGCAAAGAATCTGCCACCAGTCCCGTCATTTCATTAAAATATGACGATCTTCACTACTTAATATACTACATATACTTTTTACAAACTTCGTAAAGTTAAAATATTCACAAAGCTACATTCTTCAATTAATTCCAGGTGAAATTCACTTTAATAAAATTTTAATTTTAGGTTTAGTTACAAACCTTCGACATTTTCAATGAAGAAAAATCGTCTCTAAATAACTTTAGAAATCTGTTATTAATGTTACTAGATAGTGTGATAGTGCAGGAGACTGCATATAGGATGAGTTTTATTTCGTGTAACAATTTTTTTATGCGAGGGATTACTGCCCAGGTAGCAAGCACACGTCATTTTGACGTTCAAAACTAGTCATTTTTGGTCATATGTCGTCAAAATGACTGATTATTGTTACATGACTTTATATTGACGTCTTGATATATCATTATTTTGACGTCATTTTTCAAACATGAAGTGACGATTATTTTATTATGAATGTCATTAGTTTGTAACGTTCCGTTTTTCCCGGAGATTAGATTGCGGATAAACTCGTCGGATTCGGGGTAATGAATGGTGAGCGAATTGTGATGTAAAAGAAAGAATGTATTTATTCAAATCGAATGCGTGTGTACAAGTAGTGTGTATCTTGTTGCGATTATAAATGTGAGCGTGTTCGAGTGTATAAATGTCTGCGTTGCGAGTTATAAATGTGAGCGTATTCGCGTGTATAAACGTCTGAATGCGCGAGCAAAATGCAGGTGGTTCAATGCGCCAGTATAACTGTGATTCGTAAATTCGATAAATTCGCTGGTATAATACGCGTGTATAAAAACGTTGTTTTGACGCGTGCGGATATGCGCTCAGAATCGGTCGAAGACCTCGCGTTGTTGTGTCGGTGTTTTTGCCGCGTTTCTTGCACGGGGAATCCCGTCGTTCCGGGAATCCCGTGTACGAAGAAAAAGCCGGTGGATTCCGCGAAATGATACGCTATTTCCGTGAACGGAAATATCGCGCTAATAAATCGGGATCGCGCTTTCAGAACAGCTGGCCTCGAGAACTCTCGATCGGGGCGGCTCTGAACTTCACCTTCCGTGGGTTTTGCCAGCCGGGATGTGGAGGAGCGGATGGAGGCAGTACCCCACGCGATAGCGAGAACTCTCGGCTTAGGCTGAGTACTCTCAACCGGTTCGATCGGGACGGTAGTGCCGATTTTAGGTGCTTGGTAATTTCTCTCGAGCATACAGCTTAAGAGCGGAACAGGAGAATGTCTCTTTTAGCCGAAATACGGCCTTTTTATACCGGCTAATTACCCGCGTCGGCGCGCGGCAGTGTTACCCCTTTCGAACGGGTTAATTGCGGTACGGTACGGTCGGGCCCGTCGGCAACTCTCTTCGGAGGGATTCGGGTTTGCGCCGAGCGTGGGTTTTCGCCGGTCGGTCGATCGGGCCGCGTCGGCAATTCTCGGCCGTTTTGGATTTACAACGGCCCCGGTTTTTGAAGAGTATTAAAAATGTGGGCGCACCGCGCCCCTGCCTTTGCCCGGCGGGTGTTCTACCGGGCGGCAGCTTCTGGCGATGTTGTTGCCGGGAATTCGGAACGGTGCATCGGAGTGCACCGTTACATCACCCCCCCATGTTATGCCCGAATCGGGCATCCGCTTCGGTCGGTCGGTCGGTTCGGCGGGTGGATGCCTGGTCGTCGGCTGTGTTTACGAAAATAAACCAATGGTTCTCATCATGTATTAAGCCGCGCGTGGTGGAATGCGGCGGCAGTATCGCACCCTGCCATCACTTGTGAATCTAATGATCCACCGTCCGGCAGGCGTTCGCGCCTTGTATCGGTGCGATACATATACCGCGAAATGAGGGACCTTCACGGTGATCCCTGGCTCGACCTCAACGAGGATCGGTGGCGGCGGCAATGGACCCATTGGTCGCAAGATGGTCGGCGGCTTGGCTGGCGCGTCCCCTCGGTTGACTGGCCGGGGTGGCCTCTCGTATGGCCGCTGGGCCCTTCGCTGCGGTGGTGGTGGTGGCGGCGTCAGGAGAGCCTCCTGCTTCTGCCGGTTGACTCGGTCGGACCGCTGGATGGTGGTGCCGACTTGAGGTGGCCGCGGCGGTGGTGGTGCGGCAATGCGGGGCGGCGCGGGTTCCTCGGTCCGCGTTGCGAGATTGCTCGCCTCGTATTCTCGAAGCAGAGCGGTGATCTCGTCCAGGATTTCCGAATTTTGATCCATCTTCCAAGAAGTCTGGCTCAGTTGTGAGCGTTATCGACAAACGAGGTGTCAGGCTCGTGATCGATGTCCTCGTTGGGGGGGATAACATTGTTGTTGTTTTGATGAGCCGTTTTTAAATCCTGGATATGTACATGCCTTATCCATTTTCCCCTCTTGCTCTTGAGATCCACTATAACGGATGAGACGATTTTTTGGATCTCGTATGGCCCGCTGAACTTGGGCGCCAATTTGGCGTTGTACGCTTCGCTTTTCTTAAACAGAGGGTGGTCGCGCTTCCACACCCACTCCCCGACGTTCGGTTTCCAAGGCCGACGCCGGAGGTCGTAATGGCGTTTCTGGCGCTGGAAGGCTTGCGGCAAATAGAGCTTCACCACTTCGTACGCCTCGGTGAGCTTGTTCCGGGTGACGTCAGGCGCGTCCGGTACTGTGGTCTGCGGATCGGTGTCTTCCGGGGCTTGCATTTCGCGCCCGTAATTTAGGAAAGCCGGCGTGTATCCGGTCGTGTCGTGGAGTGCCGTGTTGTAGGCGAATTGCAAGGCCGATATGTGTTCGTCCCAGGCTCGATGATCTTTGTCGATGTACTGTGATCATCGTCGATGTACGGTGATCATCGTCTTGACGGTGCGGTTCGTTCTCTCGACCGGATTGCAATGAGGCGAGTAAGCCGGTACGGTGATATGCCGGATATCCCATATGCTCGTAGGCGCCGGATATCCCATATGCTCGTAGGCGCTCCTCCAACTGGGTGGATCTCAACTGTGTCCCGTTGTCCGATAGCACGGATTCGGGTCGGCCGTGTCGCAGAAGAATGCGCTCGGTCAGTGCCTTGGTGACGGCGGCGGCGGTAGCTCGGCGCAACGGCACAAGCTCTACCCATTTCGTGAAACGGTCTTGGAGGACGAAAAGCCACGTATGTCCTTGGTGCGAACATGGCAACGGACCGACGAGATCCAGCGTCACTTGTTCCCAGGGTCGGCCGACGTACGTAGAGTGCAGTGCCCCGGCCGGTCGTTGCTGAGCGACCTTGTGGGCCTGGCAGTTCTGGCAGGCTCGTACGTAACCGGCAATCTCGCGCAACATCCCCGGCCAGTAATATCTCTTGGCAATCCGGGCGATGGTTTTCGCGATGCCCAGGTGCCCGGCGGTGGGGGCGTCGTGGTATTGCTGTAATACCTTCCTCCGGTCCTCCTTGGGTATGCAGCGTTTCCACTGCTCGTCCGGGTGGCTCTCCTTGAAGTCCAGGCTGTGGTATATGAGGCGGTGTAGTTGTCCATCCTGGATGCGGTAATCGGGATACGCGGCGGGGTCATTCTGGACCCCTTCCCGCGTGCGGCGGTACCAGGAGCATTCTATGCTACTTTTCGTACACAACGACTGGTGGATGGTTGACTTAAAGCAAACTCACATTGATTTCCTGCTGGTCTTTGGTAACTTCCATTAGCGAAGAATTCAACTGCTACTAATACTGCAATTTCTGGAGCTAAAATTCATTTCTACGTAGTGGTTGTAAATGTGGTCTTAACATATCTGTTAGATCCATAAGTAATTCTTTATTAAGTCTGTAAGCTGCCAAAAATTCTCTATTAGGAAGTTCAAAAGGATTTTGTGCATCACGAAGCAATCTTCTTTCAATCTTTCTTTCCATAATTCTGACTCTTTCTTCCAAAAGAAGTAAATTCCATGCTAAATATCCTTCAGCCATATTCCTAAAATTATAAATGCAATGAAAATAATAAATCTATTTTTATAGATTTGCAATATAAACATAGATAGTAATTGTATAAATAGTAACAAAATAAATATATTTTTAGCATATATAAAAATATATGCTAAAAATATATTTATTTTGTTACTATTTATACAATTACTATCAATGTTTATATTGCATTTCTTGTTAGTATTGATACTTACATATATATAATTTATATAACAAACATTATAAATATTTTTTTTCTTAAAAAATTTGAGATAATAATATGTATTAAATAATAATAACAGTCATAATTTTTATTTCTTACCTTATATTTTTAATTTTTGTCGCACTTTCTTAGTGAGGTTAAGAACAATATACACATATACTGACATATACGTGTCAAAGTGAGTCGATAAAGCTAAAGCGTGAGGGCCGAGACTCCTCGATAGCATAACGACAGAATTTAGTTTCTTACCGACAATTTTAACGACATTATCATTTTGATTTGAATTACAGAATATAACTTTCGTTAAAATTGTCAATAAACTCACTTAACGATAACTACAACGTTGTTAAGGAATTACAGAATAGACTTGCAGTTTTGTTTAGATTTATATGTTCACTAATTCTCGATACATGATGTAATGCGCCTTTACCGACTGTTGTATGATTCAATCAATTTTTGTTCCTTAACACGCTCAGTGCGAGTCCGACAGTGGCAGAGTATAGACGTCTTTTCGAATAAATACTTTCTACAGAAGAATAGTAAATTCTTATCCCATAACTGTGCAAATCTCTGACAATAATATTTACAGTTTTCTCTATGTAATCCATATCATTATATTTTTTTCAATAATATTCTGTTTATTCGCGACAGGAGCGAAGACACTTCAATGTCTTTTCCAACAATACTTATTAAAACTCCTCCATATTCTAATGTACGAGTGCCATGATATGATGTTTTCTGTCGACGATTTTTCCTTTAAACGTATGCGTCTTTCTTTCTTATTGAAAACTGTGACTTTTTAAATCTCCATAGTGGAATATAACATGCACCACGTATCCTTCTGTGATAATCGCGAATGAGACATTCTTTTTAATTACGGTTCATATATCTTTCAATGATTAACGAATAAATAAACGAATAAAGAAAAGATTCACATACTTCTTCGAAAACATGAATTTCAGTATATTGACATTCGACTTGAAGGAGACTAAAATTGTTTAAAAATATACTAGTAAGAATTCTAATTTTTAAAATAGCAAAGAATTTACTTTATTTATTATATTTATTTATTCTTTTAGAATTTGGTTTACAACAGCAGCAACAACAACAAGGGAACAACAATAAATAAAATCGCTTAATTTAAATTCAAGTTTTATATTTTAATTAACTAAATATATTTTATAACTTAAATATATTTAATTAACAATATATTTAATTAACAATATTTAATTATATTTAATTAACAATATATCTCAACAATTTTTTGGCAGTTTTAATTATCGACATTTTCGATTTTCTATAGATCGAGTTCTTATAGCATTATTGTATATATACAGTATATGTATGTGTATATATACATATATATATATATATATATATATATAATATATATATATATATATATTGTCGCGTCCGCGGCGGCGATTTCGAGAAAGATCGTACGCGCGCGTGACACAACCGATCGGCGCTCGCAAACCTCGCGGTTTCCGCGCACTCGTAAATGACAACACGGTTTAAAAGAACACGAGAACTTTAATGAACAACACATAGAAATGCACAACACAGAGAACAGAACGTTAAGAACGATAAAACCGTGGTACGTCCGCTCAGCCTGATAGCTGGGAGTCGACTCTCTGTCTTTTTTTGTCTTGTCAATATTCCTCTTGACAACGAGATAGAAGACGATCCTCCGCCGAACGTCACGGGTGACCAATTATTCACAGGAAAGGAACACGGGGTCGTAACACTACCCCCCTTTCCTCCAGGATTGTCGTTCCGACAATCAGAAACAGGGGGTTTTTCAGCGCTGCTTCAAAATCGTGCTCTAGGATTCCCGTCGGAATCGACGTCGATGGATGTGCAATAGGAGCCATCCCGGATCCTATTGCACATCCATCGACGTCGATTCCAGGGTACCGACGAGTCTTCCTGCCCTCCCTGGACTTCTGTCACAGGTTACCGAGCGACATCGTCATTCCGGTCCCAATCGACTGAGAGGCAAATGTCGTTTCCAGGGCCCCGACAAGTCTTCTTGCTCTCCCTGGGCTGCTGCCTCAGGTTACCGAGCGATTGCCGCTTTGTGCCCAAGTGACCTTTGATGTTCGTCCCGTTATATTCCGGTTTCCCTGTGAGTTCTTCGGAAAAGGGGGGGGGGAACTTCCGTGGACCCTTCGTCCTTCATGGACTCCCCAAATCCCTGCCTCGGCATTTGCCCTAAGTCCACACGGGAAAACCACGGATCAAAAACCGTGGGAGAGGCAGTCTTCTAAGGATCAGTAGAATCAGACGAAGACGATAGGAAACTCCCTCTTTTAAGCAGAACCTTCCTCAAATCGAAGGCCCTGAAAAAGAAAATTAAAATTACGCAGTAACTAGTTTATTTTGCAGAACTTCCCTTCCAATCTTCCTAATTAATAGACGTTCCCGGGCTCCAATCTAACCTATCCCAGTTCCCAACCATAATTTTAATTCCTTTCAAAAAAAGGAGCTATCCTGTCTGCATGGACTACTTTCTTCCTTTGCCTAGCAGTCTTCTGAATGCAGTAAACCACATCATTCAATTTCTTCACTACTAAGTAAGGACCTTCCCAATTGTTCTGCAATTTTTGGGCTTTCCCTTTACTTCTTCGAGAATTAAATAACCAGACTCTCTCTCCCTCCTTAAAAAGTATTGCTCTAGCTTTCCGATCATATCTGGCTTTCATTAGAGAGGACTTTAAAACCATACGTTCCCTAACACAAGAACGAATTTCTTCTAATTTTGCTCTTAAATTTTCGACAAAATTTTCCGGGGGTAACCTTTCTTCGTCAAAACTGGGAGTTTCTTGAAACAAATCGACCGGTAGTCTTAGTTCTCGAGCGAAGTACAATTCTGCAGGGGTCACTCCTGTGGTTTCATGCTTCGAAGATCTATAAGCCAAAAGAAACATAGGGACCCACTCGTCCCAATCTTTTTGATTCTCGGAGATGTACTTCGCCAAGTAATTAATAATTGTCTGATGTTGGCGTTCCACCTGGCCGTCTGACTGAAGGTGAAGAGCTGTAGTCCTCGTCTTTTTGATCCCAAGGAGTTGTGTCAACTCCTTAAATAATCGAGATTCAAAGTTCTTCCCTTGGTCTGTGTGAACCTCCAGAGGTACTCCATGTCTCGAGACGAATTGATTTACGAAAATTTCGGCCACCGTTTTGGCTCTAATGTTCCTGACAGGGAAGGCTTCTACCCATTTCGTGAAACAATTTACCGAGGAGATATTTATTCCCAGATTTAGTCAACGGAAGGGGACCAAGGATATCCATTTGCACTCTTTCTAACGGGGCTTTGGCGTTATATATTTGTAAAGGAGACTTTCCCTTTCCAGAGGGACCTTTCTTCGATATACAGATTTTGCAAGTCTTGCACCATTTTTCAACGTCAAGCTTGCAATTTGCCCAATAGAATCTTTTTCGGATCTTCTCCAAAGTCTTGTTGACTCCAAAATGTCCTCCGGATGGAGAATCGTGAGCCTCCTGTAAAATTTCCCTGATCCGATCTTGAGGAACTACTAATTAGAGGAAACTTGTATGAAGATTTGGGGCCTCCCACTTCTTATAGAGAATTCCATTTTTCAAAACAAGAGAATCCCAATAAGACCAATAAATTTGAGCTGAAATTTTCCCAGCAGGAATTTCCGAATGCAACGGTCTTTCCCCCGCTTCTTTTCCTCGTATTATGAAAGAAATATTTGGGTCAGTCCGCTGTGCTTGACGCCATTCTTCAAGATTTTCTCCCGTTAGCACAATACGAGCGACCGTTCTTTCCGCGTTTTTCCTCTCGATTTTAGAGCAGTATTCGCATCCGGAGGCCTCACATAATCGTCTTGATAGTCCATCGGCATTCCCGTGGGATTGTCCCTTTCGATAAATAATCTCGAACTCAAATTCTTACAGTCTCTCAAGCCATCGAGCCAATTGTCCTTCTAGTTCCTTAAAAGACATCAACCATTTTAACGATCTATGATCTGTACGAATGACAAATTTTCTTCCTAAAAGATAGTGACGGAAAAATTTTAAAGAATCTACAATCGCTAATAACTCTCTTCTAGTCACACAATAATTCCGTTCAGTCTTGCTAAGTACTTTACTAAAATAAGCGATCACTCTCTCTTTTCCCATTTGACTCTGAGATAACACCGCACCGATGCCGATGTTTGACGCGTCTGTATCCAAAATGAATTCCTCCTCCCCCTTAGAAAAAGACAATATTGGAGAAGACGATAACATTGATTTTAATTTTTCAAAAGCATCTTGGCATTTTTTTCCCCAAACGAATTTAACTTGTTTTTCCGTTAACACGAAAAGGGGTTTCGCTAAAGAAGAAAATCCTTTCACAAATCTGCGATAGTAAGAACAAAAACCGAGAAAGCTCCGTAACTGTTTTTTAGTATGGGGGATCGGCCATTCCCTCACGGCAATAATCTTTTCGGGATCTGCAGCAATGCCTTTTTCTGAAATAATATTCCCAGATACTTAATATTCCTTTGAAAGAAAACACATTTCTTAGGATTCATTCTCAAATTAGCCTCTTTTAATCGCGAAAATACCAAATTCAAATTTTCTAACATTTCATCAAAAGTTTTCCCGAAAATGATTATGTCATCCAAATATACTAAACACTTCTTTGATAAAAGACCGTGTAAAACTTTTTCCATTAATCGTTCAAAAGTCGCGGGAGCATTACATAAACCGAACGGCATTACGGTAAATTGCCAAAGACCCCTGCCGATTGAGAAAGCCGTCTTTTCCTTGTCCTCAGAACGGACCTTAAGTTGCCAGTATCCGCTCTTTAAATCCAATGTAGAAAACCATGAGTTACCTGAGAGTTGATCTAAAATATCGTCGATTCTAGGAAGAGGGTATGAATCCTTTACCGTCACATTATTTAGTTTCCGATAATCGACGCAAAATCTTATACCGCCGTCCTTCTTTTTGACCATGACGGCTGGAGAAATCCATGGGCTTTGCGATTCCTCTATGACTCCTTGTTCCTTCATATCCTCAATAATTTTATCTACTTCCTTCCTTAAATAAATAGAAATTCGACGAGGTACCTGTTTAATGGGGGGAGAGTCTTTTATGTTAATAACATGTTCTACAACACTACAATTGCCAGCCACAATTCTTTCGGAAAACACATCAGAGAAATTATTTAAAAAGTTTGCAAAAATTTCTTTTTCCAGTTCCTTCAAATCTAGGGAATCATTTCTAAAAAGATTCTTCAAAATAGTCGGAACTCTATAAGAATTTTCAATTCGAGAACAACCAACAATTCTATTTTCATTCGGGTTTAGTTCATTAAATTCATGATCAAAAATATCTTGCAAATTAATTTTTGTAAGAAAATCTACTCCCAAAATACAATCGTCATTTATGGCGGCAACGAACAGAGGAAATATAATTAAATGCTTCCCAATCTCTATTTTTACCTCTACTTGGAATTCAATCGAAACTTTTTCTCCCGTCGGATACCTTAAATTACAATTCTCGATTTTAGTCCTTTCAGTATACTTATCTACTAAGTTTTTACTTAAAATAGAAACATCGGAGCCCGTGTCTATTTTCAAAGAACAATCTCTTCCGTTTATTCTACCATTATAATAGAAATTACTTTGCCTAACCCTAGCGACACCAAAATCGACGAAACGATTCACCGTCGGGGCTTTTTGGGAGAAAGTTGAGCTCCCCCCGCGTAGCTCAACTAAACCGCGTTTCCCTTTTCCTCCGGGCATTCCGAACGGAAATGCCCTGTCTTCCCACACGTCCAGCATTCTCTATTCTTTGAGGAGTTTCCCCGCCATCTCCCCCTCGAAGAATTTTTCTCATCGTGCCTTTTCCGCGTGTCGTTTTTTCTCTAATTTCGCTTTTTCCCTCAATATCTTTCCGCGCGCCGTTCCTCTCCCCCTTTTGATAAGAAGTCGCGCCCGTTTTCCCGAAATTTTCCCTTTTTTTTTCAAAATTTTCTCCCTGTATAATTTTTACGGTTTTCGCTCTCCCAACGGCCAAATTCAAAGAGGTTATCCCTTCTAATTGGAGGATCCTCCTCAAGAAACCGTCGTGGAGTGCGGAAATGAATTGCGCGCACGCGATTTTGTCCCTTACCGCGTAGGAGCATTCGGGATAAGCAAGTCGCGATAACCTTTCCAACTCGGCGCCAAAAGAAGCGAGATCCTCCCCGAATTTTTGTTTCCGATTAGTAAATAAAGAGTAGTAATTTTGTGTAAGATTTCCTTCCCCGAAAAGCAATTCCAATTTTGATTTTAATTCGGCAAAAGTGAGGTTATTGAAATTTTCAATGTTCTCCAAAACCGTCCGCGCCTTTCCCCTTAGATTCGCAGCCAAGGCAACGGTCCTTGTGGATTCATCCCAATTGTTCGCGCGCGTGATCAAGAGAAACTGGGAGAGGAACTCCCGCAGCGGAACTTTCCCGTCATACGTGTCCGGTTTTAATTTTAAACCCATCCCCGCGCAAATATCTCTGCAAGCTCTGTTATTGGAAGGACTTAGCTCGTTTTCCTCCCGCGAAGCGATTCTCTGCTCAAGCCGACGAAGTTCCTCATCGCGCTGCTGCAGCAGAGCTTCGAGTCGTGCCCGCTCCTGCTCCCGTTGTTCTCGCAGCTCCCGGATCTCCCGCAGCGCGGTTTGCAGAACATTTTCTTCCAACGGAGCCTCCGGATTCGTTGATGGTTGACGCGGAGTCTGCGAGCGGGTAACTCTCGGCGAATGTTGTGTAGTCATTTTCCCCGGTCCTCCGTAGCTCGCCGTATCAGCTCGTTGCTAGTCGGCACGTTCAGATCCCGGACGAGCCCCCAAAATGTCGCGTCCGCGGCGGCGATTTTGAGAAAGATCGTACGCGCGCGTGACACAACCGATCAGCGCTCGCAAACCTCGCGGTTTCCGCGCACTCGTAAATGACAACACGGTTTAAAAGAACATGAGAACTTTAATGAACAACACATAGAAATGCACAACACAGAGAACAGAACGTTAAGAACGATAAAACCGCGGTACGTCCGTTCAGCCTGATAGCTGGGAGTCGACTCTCTGTCTTGTTTTGTCTTGTCAATATTCCTCTTGACAACGAGATAGAAGACGATCCTCCGCCGAACGTCACGGGTGACCAATTATTCACAGGGAAGGAACACGGGGTCGTAACAATATATATATATATATATATATATATATATATATAATATATTATATACAGAGTGTACCACCTAGAAGTGTATGTGGCCATCCCCTTTTATTTTTTAAATTAAAAGAGATGGACCATAACAAATATATATGAAATTAAATGGCTTTACTTGGCTGAACTTTATTGTGAGCATAGTGGTTGATTACAAAATTTATCTGTATTAAAGAACGGAGAGATATGTATAATTTTTTTATAATAATGTAGATATTTTGTAGGTATTTTGATATAATAAAAATTGTAGCGCTGTTTGAAACGAATATAACGATGCATGATTAATGTAAATATTTTACATATTATACGAGATTTTCCGGCTTGAAATATCGCGGGCGACGTCCACCATTTCATATTCGGCCCTGCGATATAGCCAACTTCTGACTCGTGCATTAGAGTTGACATATGTCATGTTGTCATTTAATCATGATACTCAGTCAGAAGTTGGCTATATCGCAGGGCCGAAAATGAAATGGTGGACGTTACCCGCGATATTTCAAGCCGGAAAATCTCGTATAATATGTAAAATATTTACATTAAATCATGCATCGTTATATTCGTTTCAAACAGCGCTACAACTTTTATTATATCAAAATATCTACGTTATTATAAAAAAATTATACATATCTCTCCGTTCTTTAATACAGATAAATTTTGTAATCAACCACTATGCTCACAATAAAGTTCAGTTAAAGCCATTTAATTTCATATATATTTGTTATGGTCTATCTCTTTTAGTTTAAAAGATAAAAGGGGGTGGCCACTTCTAGTTGGTACACCCTGTATATATATTGTATATATAATTTTAATGCACACATATGCATATTTCACAAACAAAATAAAAAAGTCATATTAATATTTTACGAATACATTATTACGTGCAGATAGTACACATGATTATATTGCACACTTAATATAAGACTAATATATTATAAAAGATAATTATATAATATTTTGATTGTAGTATCATTAATGATCTTGATTTTGACAAAAATTTTGTTTAAATTACAATTCTAAGGCTTCCGATTAGACTTCCATAATCTTCAAGAAATTTTAGCCGGTGCTTATAACTCTCACTTAATCATAAGAAAATTATTAACATAAAGAAAAGTGTACATGTAAAATATGTGGAATATAATTATAATTATAAATCTCTCATATAATTATGAATCTAGTTTTACATTGAAAACATTAGGCGATATAAAATTGATTTCTATTCACTTTTTGTGAATAGTTGCCAACCTATATGAAATCATACAATTATCCTAGCAAACATGACATCTTAATGATGTATTAAAGACGTATTACATGTCGTTAAAACGTTATTAAGACATTTTTAGATGTCATCATGTTTGCTGGAATAGATCTTATTGCTGAAAGAATCAGTGGATTGTCGACATTATGAAATGAATCTCGTTTCACACATAAAATTTAAAACATGGAATTGTAGAATTATAAATCTTGTCAAATTGAAACAGTATGAAGTGAATATGATTTTTGTGTCGAAAAAGTTGCAAACTATGTATAATTATAAATTTTGTCATATTATCAACACCGAGTGTGATAATATAGGATGAACCTCGCTTTTATAAACAGTTGCAAATCTATATGAAATTATATGATTATAAATTTATATTTTTACTAATTTACTAAATAATTTACTATATAAAAAACAATTAACTTTTAATATGTGTGCGAGATGTATATGTGCAATAAAGTTATGTGTGTAACATGTATGTGCACAATAATGTTGCCATATTGTGTGTTATAATATGAGCTATAATGTTATATACGCAAACATATATTCATATTTTTAATTATTGCATATATACAATAATATTTATAAACGATCAATATTGTTATTAATAAAGCTGTTACAAAACGATATAGACAAACGAAAATCAGGATTGTAAGCAGAGATATTCTTATTGGAATTTAAATAGTGTTTTTTTATAAAAAACACTATTTAAATTTATATATTATGTCAATTTCTTTACTTCATTATTAAATACATATATAGGTAAAACAAGATAATTTAAAGTTTAATGATAAGAATAATTTTTTGTTTGTCACGAATGATTGTTTTTATTATTAAGATATTCAGATATCTTTACTCTAATATTTTACTTTCGGATTTTTTTTACGAGAGAATGGGAGAATTATTGTACAATTAAATTTTGAAGTAAGATTTATTTAATCCCTTAATATCATATTAAGAAAAATTTGTTCATAATTATTTAATCTTTTAATTAATTTATAATTATTTATTTTATTTTAATTTACAATTATTTATTTCAAAAATTAATTTTTTTTTAAACTTGCGCAACTTTAACTTATAACTTTCAAATTTTACACCTTACAAATTTATGCATAACTTACAATTACTTTTTACTGGTCTAGAGGATTTAAATTACACAATTATTTAATTATAATTTTTAGATTAACTATAATAAACAATATGGATCATGCTGAACGAATAAAAGAATATATTGAGGACATGCGAAAGATGGTGCGCCAATTGAAACATATGGAGCAAAAAGCCGAATGGATAAATGCTGAGGAAGCATTATTTCAATTTCCGTTATCCACATATCCACGTATTAGAGAATTGAAGGAAAATATTTTACCATTTTACGCTTTGATTTATCGAGGTTATCAATGGCAACGAAATCGTGGAGTTTGGCTAGATGGTCCATTTGAGTATCTTAATGTACAGGATATTGAGGACAAGATCAATCAATATTTAATCGATTTCACCAAAATCAATAAACAGTACAAGACAAGAATCAAGATGCAAATTGCAATCAATTATCCTTACAGGTTGTTATAATATAACAAAAATTTAAAAATCTTTTTTTACGCATAAATTCTTAAATAATTTAAAATTAATTTTTTCTCATACTAATAAAATACTGATTATACTCATTGCTTTTTGTACATTTAAAATTTTTAATTAAATATTTTTGCTTAACCTTTTTGTATTTCTGACTTTCCTAAAAGAGATGCGTTTTATATGAAAACAATTTTATAGATTTGTTGGGATGCTGATTCTAAATTTATTATCAAAATTTAAATTCAAAATGGCAGCCATAAAAAGCTGAAAATATCGATATATTTAAAATATGAGCTTGGAGTTTATTGTTTTAAATATACATATATTTTTTCTAAATATACACGAACACACGCTCAACTCGTAGTGTTGTTATACTTTTTTTGCAGGGCACATATCTGCCGCAAGATTCTTTCGAATGTTTGTCGCATGCGTCGTCTTATTTTTCGTATACATTAATTACAGATATAAATTATTATAATATTTATCATAATAAAGTTGTAATTATATGTTACGTTCAGAGAAGGATGGGTCGAAGGAAAGGCGTAACACGGATAATTTCCCGAGGTAGGAGATAATTCGCAGGTAGGAGATAAACAATTCGGATCGAACGAACTTTAAGGTTCGAAAAGAGGTAAACGATTCTCTTTGAGTCGCTATTACTCTGTTTCAAACGCTCGTTCGGCGATCCCCTTTTCGATAAAAGAATTTAATCCTTTTTACGCGGGGCAGGACCAAGTGCGATCCCCAATTAGGAATGAGAGTAGAGTAATTAATCAATAGAGAAAATTAATCACAAAAATTTTAATTTATTTATAAAAATAATTTGATTAAGTATAAACATAAAAGGTTAATAGTATTATTTTTTTATAATTAATAGCGCTGTATAAAGTATAATGAGAGTGTGTGAGTGTGTGTGTTTTCTTGCGGGTATTACATAAGTTCGGAGGTCATCTGTCAAACAGAATAAGGCTGACGCTATTTTCATTTTTATTTTCAACTGGAGATTACAATGATTTTTTTCTCTTTTAAATAACAAATCAAAATTAATTGTGGGTGTGTGTATAAGATGAAGGGGAAAAGGAGGATTCCATTAAGAATCAACGTCAGATTTTAAAAATAAAAATATAAACAAAGAAAAGGGAAAAGAAATAATTTAAAAGAAAGAAATAAAATATAAAAAGAAAGAAATAAAATATAAAAATTATAAACAAAGAAAAGGGAAAAGAAATAATTTAAAGATCAGATTATAGTTTTACAATAAAAGACTTTAGTGGTGATTGAGTTGCGAGTCAGTGAATTGACTAATCTGAACGTGCTCATACGCGTGAGGGGGTAAAACACCCTTTTGAGAAAAATTAGTTTGTTCTTTCGAGATTAATATCTCTAAAATTATGAGATAAGAAAAATTTACAAATTAAAAATTAATAATTAGTTTCAAGAGTGCTTTACAATGGCAAAAAAATTTTTTTATTTTTTTAATTTTTCAAAATACCCTACTAAACATTTTTTCTATAATTTTGAAATTTTTTTATCACCAATTGGAAGATTATTTTTTTATGTGAATACAATCATATATATGATATTAAGTTATGTTTCGAAAAATCATTTTCCAGGATTAATTATAAACTTCTCTGTGTGTATAAATATACTATTCGCATCCGTTCATGCGCTCGATTCTTTACGTAACATATTTTGTTTTTATATACGTAATAGAAGATAACTAACATGGAAAGTCATATTTTGATTAGATTCCCATATCTTTGACGTCATAATATGAAAGTAAATTTCAATAGTATTTTTATTTTAGAATATGAGAAAAATAGTTACAAAATTTTCAATAGATATATAACAATAATATTTATATATTTCCACTAATATAATGAATATGTAATTTTGACATTGCACTGAGAAAAATCGTTCGATTGTATCAACAAGACATATGTAATTCTGGAAAATGATTTTTCCAAACTTAACTTAATCATATACGATTGAATTAGTAAAAAATTTAACTGAATTAGTAAAAAAAACTTAACTTAATCGTATACGGTTGAATTAGTAAAAAAATAACCTTTCAATTAATGATAAAGAAATTTCAAAATTATTTAGTGGTAGGGATAGTTTGAAAACTTAAAAAATTTGATAAAACTGTATATTAGCGACGACCTCATCAATTTCGATGACCTTGATATACAGGATGAGGCATCTAAAACAGGCCACCTGAATAACTCTGTTGGTAAGCCGAATACAAAAAAATTGTTCAGACAAAAGTTGTATGGTTTCAAGGGGGACATATGATGGTGTCATTAGTTTAATCTTGAAGAGCCACCCGAAGGTCACGTGAAGATCAGCTCCAACTTTTTAAATGGGACACCTTATATGTTTTTGCATATTCTTGTAGCTCATCTCAAGAGCTTTCCAAAACACTACAATTATGTTAGTTTTCATTAAATACTTTCCAAGTTATGAGGCTTGAAATCATTTTTTAATTTTACATAAACCGTAAAATATCTTGTAAAATATTCATTTTTCGATTATTTTACCTTAATACTTTTATGTACAAAATAATGAGAAGAATCAATTGGTGTAAAGAAAACACATAATTGCTTCGAACAAAAAAATGTAATTGTTAATTGCAAATTACATTTTTTTGTTCAAAGCAATTATGTGTTTTCTTTACACCAATTGATTCTTCTCATTATTTTGTACATAAAAGTATTAAGGTAAAATAATCGAAAAATGAATATTTTACAAGATATTTTACGGTTTATGTAAAATTAAAAAATGATTTCAAGCCTCATAACTTGGAAAGTATTTAATGAAAACTAACATAATTGTAGTGTTTTGGAAAGCTCTTGAGATGAGCTACAAGAATATGCAAAAGCATATAAGGTGTCCCATTTAAAAAGTTGGAGCTGACCTTCACGTGACCTTCGGGTGGCTCTTCAAGATTAAACTAATGACACCATCATATGTCCCCCTTGAAACCATACAACTTTTGTCTGAACAATTTTTTTATATTCGGCTTACCAACGGAGTTATTCAGGTGGCCTGTTTTAGATGCCTCACCCTGTATATATTGTCAAATACATGTCCCTAATTAATTTGTAAAAAATTTTAACTCGTTATTTATTACAAAGTTATTTACAAAATAAGTTCAATTTTCACATAAATTTATTTTGGATAAATCTGCATAAACTGCACTTTCAGCAAAAGACAGCGTTCCCAGGTGTCGAGAGGGCGCTTATCGTATACGTGGCGTCAAATTATCGTATTTGATTTAAAATTATCGTATATTTAGAAATATTAATAAAATAATCATTTATATATTCTTTCTTATATTAGAGATAATCGCAAATAAGTTCGCAATCAATATTAATTGCTCTTAAGTCGATTTAAATCCGTTACTAAAAAATACTAATAAGCTGCGGTCAGGAAAACACTGGAAATAAATCTTTATTTTTAAAAATTTATTTATATTATTTTTATTTAAATTTATAATATATATATGTATAAATATAGAATATATATATTTTTATATATAAATACATACATACACACACACATATATATATATATATATGTATATATATATATATATGTATATATATATATGTATATATTTTTTTATCACAATTGTAACATGTTATTAATTAATAATTAAAAGTATTGTGTTACATATAAATATTATATTTATAGAGATATACATTTTTTATTGTTTAAAAAATACTTGTTATTAATTAGTAATTACTATAATATTACTCATTATATTTTACTCATTATATTAGTAAGTACTATAATATTTAAAGTCAGGTACATACATGTTACATATATGTTTATGTCAGGTATACATACATGTGTATATATGTTCTTCTATTACATTGAAATATTGCGAAAAGTTAAATAAAAATATCACGACTTTCATTCATCTGATATGATGATGTCATCTACATTCAATTCATTTGCATCTTTTGCGTATAAAACACGGTTTGTCATGCAGTCATACTCATCTTCTGATGATTCAAAATTAACACAATCTCCTTGAATTCGTTGTTTTGCTAAAAGGATACCACTCATGGTAGGTGTAACTAGTTTATTTCGTGTTTTAGTTTCAATTAAATTAACTTTACTAAAAATTCTTTCGCAATCTGCGTTTCAATGTGGAATCGAAATAACGTTCAAAACAAATCTTGACAAATTTTTGAAAGTTATACCTTGATCATCTTCATCGCATACTAATAATTTAGAACAGAAAACATCTACTTGATCTTTAATATTTATATAATCAGGAAGGATACCATATTTCATTTGAAGTATGGTAGTTGTCTCCATTCATCATCAATTAATTGATATTGTTGATCTTTCACGATACGTGGTAAAATTTTCATCAATGGTAATAGACTTGGCATTTCTATTGTTTCGAAGCATAGCTTTGTAACGGCAAGGCCGTTACTTAGAAGATTTGCAAACACTCGCTTGCGCCAATTTGGCGCTAAGCGCCGTCGATTGAGCACCTCGACCGAGTCGCGGAATGAGAATCGCGGCCTACCGCAACGCACGACCGTGTGGAGGTATCGCGTGGGGGAAACCAGCCGGGTATAAAAGGCGAATGCTCCGGCAGATCGGTACCTATTCCTGTCATGAATGCAAGATTGTCTCCGCAAGCAACATGCCACGCGTAGTGGAGAGGGTAACGGAAATGTGAGCGTAAGCGTACGTGTGAGCTCGGCGTTTCGGCGAGCTTCGGATAAAAGAAGAGGACAGAATACAGTTTTCTGTCTCTCCTCTTACCAAGCAGGCAACAAAAGCGACGCATGACGCGGGACGCTAAACCCGTTTAACGCCTGACACGTGTAGTTTTGCGAGCCTGAGCCTCCCCATCTCTCGAACTCTGACTCGGGCGAGCCGATCCGCGGCGTCGGGAAAGGTGCTCCGTTACAGCTTTGGGTGAATTGAAATACGATAAATATTGAAGAGTTTGATTACCAAAATCAAATCGTTTTTTTATCTGACTACAAGCAACGGTCACAAACTCGATGCATGCCAAACAAAAATCATTTTTTAAGTTATTGTTTCGATTTATTTCAGGCTTATTGAAATATTTCTTAATATAATTTTAATTCCAAGATAAATTTGCTCGAGAGGTAAACGGTGTTTTTTACATGGATCAATATCATTTAATTTGTTTTTACTTACATATTTATCCATGTAAATTTCTAAAAGTTCTTGATAAACAACATCCATTTTATCATAAAGTCGTGAGTACAACTGTCTCCGGTTGAAAGAGAAGAAATTGTTAAATTGTTAAATTTTGACAAAATCTATTCTAGAAATAAATAAAAAAGATTAATTAAAGGATTCTCAAGAGCTTGTAAAATTTGTTCTACAGCAAATAATCGCGCAGTAAATCTTTGATCCCAAAAGTATAAACGCAATTCCCATTACTCAATCATTCGTGTAACAACAGCATTTAATGATAGCCATCGAGTTTGTGATGGTCGTAAAATTTTATGAATTTTAATATCGAGAAAAGTCTAAAATTCTGGAAACTGATGTATCCTTTTTGCACTATTTTTAAATTCATTATATACTAGGACTGTGAATTAATTTGGAGGGATTTTTTTGTAAATTCAAGGCTTTATTGTGAAAAATTGTGTACATTATTATTTTTCAAAATATTGTCCATCACTAGCCAATACTTTTTCCCATCTTTCTGGCAGCATACGGATTCCGCGTCGAAAGAACAACTCATCTTTTGATACTATCCACCAATCGATCCAATTTTTCGTATCTTCGTAAGATTGGAAGCGCTGCTTAGTCAAGCTGTGTTCCATGGATCGGAACAAGTAGTAATCCGATGGAGCAATATCTGGTGAATATGGCGGGTGGGGTAAAACATCCCATTTCAGCGTTTCTAAGTATTTTTTGACTACACGAGCAACATGTGGTCAAGCGTTGTCATGTTGAAAAATTACTTTATCGTACCTTTGCTCGAATTGCGGCCGTTTTTCCTTCAATGCACGGATCAAACGCATCAATTGTGTTCGCCAGTGATGGTTTCATTCGGTTGAAGCAGCTCATAGTGCACAACACCAAGCTGGTCCCACCAAATACAGAGCATGAGCTTCGAACCATGAATATTCGGCCTTGTCGTCGATGTTGATGCATGACCAGGCAAACCCCACGATTTTCTACGCTTAGGATTATCGTAGCGTATCCATTTTTCATCGTCAGTGATACGATGATACGATGCAAAAAACCCTTTCTTTTTTGCCGTTGAAGCAATTGTTCGCACGTGAAAAATCGCCGTTCAACATCTCTCGGCTTCAATTCGTATGGCACTCAATTTCCTTGCTTTTGAATCATACCGAATGCATTTAAACGTTTGGAAACTGTTGTGTGATCAACATTCAACGATTCAGCAAGTTCATCTTACGTTTGACTAAGGCACTAAATATATGAGTATTCTATACTCCGCCATTTTTAATCCATCCCCCCACCCCATATAATCTCACTAACCTATCTACTATAATCTCAGCTTAGCGACGAGGCGAGTGACACGAGAAACAAGGAGGGGGAATGGATTAAAAATGGCGGAGTATAGAATACCTGTATATTTAGTGCTCTAGTTTGACATGAATCTTGGTCGAGTAATACTTCCAATTCCTCATGTTCGAACTTTTTCGATTGACCAGGGCGTTCTTTGTCAACTGTATCAAAATCACCACTTCTAAAACGTCGAAACCAATACTCACACATTTTTATCGATGAGTATGTTCACCGTAAGTTTCCAACAGCACTCGATGAGTTTCAGCAGCACTTTTCTTTGAATTAAACAGGAAAAGTAAAACTTCCCGCAAATGGTGTTTTGTTAGCTCGTAATTCGACATCTTCGGAGCTGAGAAAAAATATGTTGTTTACACTTCAGCAAAATGACACATAATAAAAAGTAAAGCCTAATGACAGAGCTTTGACATGAATATAATTACAGAAGTGTCCAATGTGATATAACATAAGTTACGCCATCTATTGTAAATCCTTCAAAATTAATTCACAGTCCTAGTACATTACGCTAAATCTTCACACACTTGTGGCAAAATTTTACAAGCTTTGCTAGCACAAAGATGTAAAGAGTGACATATATATTTAAAAATGTATATTTCAGGGCACTCCGTACGCATTCTTGATACTATTATGGTCTCCCATCATAGTATTGCATCCATCTGATGCAAAACCAATGACATTGTTGAATAGAATTTGATATTTCTTAAAAGACATAGTTAAAAGACAACATTGAAAAGATGATCTGCGGATGGTTCATGTGTATTTTCGTTAAAAATTTGGCAAATATCCCAAAGGCGACTAACGACTCGACCTTCTTTATCATCGAAAAATCTATAAGCAATCCACGATTACATGTATTATACATATAGATAATTATACGATATATTATATAATTAATATCTATAACTAATATCTATAAAGTTATGTAAAGTTTCCAAATTACCTGACAACAATACATATTGATTTCGTTGCAGCAATATCGGTACACTCATCGATCAGAATGCTGAATAAACTATATTTCAACTTAATTTGTAAACTTTTTTTCCGTACTATCAAGTACGTTTTTTATTATTGCTATGCTTTTGGTGGACTTTAATTGCATATTTTTGACTATAGCAGAATCAGTCACACTATTTTGGATTAAAGGTATTAAGTGATCCAATACTTTCAATGAAATATTATGTTTTGCTATAAATGTACATAATTTTATTTCAAATCTTCTTGTCGCTTCCTTCAATTTAACAGATAGATAAGTAGTATTACTTGAATCAGTCAGAAAATTTTTTATTTTTAGTTGTGAGGCCTGAATGGATCTACGTTGGTAACTTTGTGCTTTTAAATGATTTTTAATTACTGTCATCTCTGCCGTGAATATTGTATTATACAGTTTACATTTTGCTTTGTAAGGGTCATCAGAAACTTTTGCAAGCCACAATTTATACTCTTCTTGTGTAAGCCAAATATTTCTAAATTTTTACATTCGATGTGATTGTTTTGCTTTTTTAGGTGGTGTACAATCACTATCTATATATTGTCTTCATCAATAAAAACGTCGTCTTCCATATTTTCTATTCTAGATAAAAAGACCGAGTACCTGTATTCATTTTATTTTTATTATACAAATTGTTGAATAAAGAAGATTTTATGATACTTCATACACGGAAGAAAATAATTTGTGAAAAAGAAACTTAAATCGTACTTACTTTAATATCAATTACACCTATTAATCAAATTCTTTGATTATATCATGATTCTTAACCTCAAAATAATAGTGAAAGAACACAGAACATATACAGAGCGAACTGTTGCACGTGTCGTTATCCATATGATATTTAATTATGAAATTGTTTGGAAATTGTATTTAGAAAGACTTCCGATTGGAATAATTTAGTTCTCCCTCACATATTCTAGCATGTATCTAGAGGAAAATGAAATAATAAGTACTCATGTCTCAACTATAATCTCTTCTAATTGGCTTCTGCACACGACGCGGAAACGCTTGCCGCGCGGCAAGAAGCAACAGCGGCAATCAACCGCTTTTTAGTAAGAGCTGTAAAGTTTATTGGCTACCGTATCACTTCTTGTCACGTGGTAAGCGTTTTCGCATCCTGTGTGCAGAAGCCCTATGTTTTATTTCAATTTGTGTCGTTAGCTTGAAAAATTTTCTAATTTTCTCAAATTATCGTAAATTTACGTATGATACCAAAGTGCTATCGTACATCGTACAATAGCTAAAATTATTGTACATATATGATAATTATCGTACAGATCATAACTCTGGCAAGAGATAACATGTAGAATGAACTTTTCTTTATTTTACATGCATGGATATAGTGAGTTTCGCCTCCCCACTTACGGGAGAGTTCCATTTCCAGAAGATATAATATAACTTATTTCTATTTTAAAGCAGATTTATTTTAAATCAAGGAGAGACCATTGTATATACTTTGTAAAATAAAGAAACGTTCACTCTACATCTTATCTCTTGCTGAAAGTACAGTTTACGCAGATTTATCCAAAATTCAATGGGCCCGCATGGGTTTTCAATTTTGTACATGAAACGAGGTTTACTTTATACTGCTGTCTGTTTTCAAAACTATACAATCTATTATTCTAAAACTATACAATCTTTATTGTATAATACGTAATCATTAAGTTAGAAAATTACACTAGTCAACACTCAAATTTTTTCCTGACATTTAACATGTATTATAGGTTATATCTAAGGCACTGATTACGAAAAAAATACTAGTTTAGTTGTATCAGCTCTACTTTTTTTATTTATAAGATATTACAATTATATCGATTATCGATATTTTTGAAAGATGTATTCGCCACAAATATAACAAAAACTATCTGGATTATGTAAACTACGTCTCCGAGTCGAAGACATATCAAAAGTTAAAAAAATAATAATTTTAAGTCGAGTAAAACTCAAAAAACTGCACGTGATGTCTAAAGGTAGTCTAAAAATATTAAAAAATAAGAGCTGTTAAAAAAAACTACTGTCGTACTCGAAATCAGCACACTTAAATAAATCCAAAACTGCAAAATTATAAGAGGAAAAAGTTAAAATTATTTTTTTGTTGTTGACCAGTGTTACATATTACTTTCTTTATTAATAATTTTTTAATAAATAACGAATTCCGGTTATTTCGTTTACAACATTACTTAAGCTGATGACTTTGATATTCTAAAATTATTAAAATCAGAAATTTCTACTTACAAGAAAAGTGCAAACTTTGGGTCACCAATTTTACCGAATTTTTGCAGAAATGTAGTATTCGTATATAAATAAAGAATGTTATTTGGATACGATATGCCTTTCAATCGTTGATGAGAAATCATGTGAATTTTAGCGCGCTTTTTTAGTACCACTGCAATAAAATGTTTTTTAAATTTTAGCGTTGCCTAGAGAATCAGGCATCAGATTATAAGTTGCTGATTCGCGTCCAATTTTTTCATAATTTTTTTTTTATCTTACTCTCTCTTCTTATATATATTCTTCTATATTATTATATATTATATACAATATATTAATTATTATTATTGTTATGAAAAAGAAGAATATTTATTGTTATAATTTAAATATTGTGCATGAAATATATTTTTCCGATAAAACATTGGCGATTTTCAAAATAAGAATTTAAAGCGTACTTCTCATGAAAAATAAATTTATACTTATATAGTACGCAGAAAATTCTTATATTAAATAAATTTATACTTATATAATACGTAGAAAATTCTTTATGCTTTCGAATATAATGTTATAATCTGAAGAATTATAACTTTATTTTACCGTTAATATAAATTTTATTATTAACACGATGGAACGTTTGCGAACCGCATAAAATCGTTATCTCACTTTTGCGAACCATGCGCGAGTTCGCCGGAAACGCGAAAAGTGCCAACAAAGAGTTTCGACTTTGAACTCCCTTCGCTTACACTTAGACTTTTGATCGCCACGAAGAATCTTCCATAACCGTATATGGTATGTCGCTAGGCGATCCTCTCCAAAATACCCTCAAAAACGAGATGTTAAGAACCGCCCACCGTAAGTGCGCGGCGAACATTCGTTAAAAAAAAAATTGATCAATAAATAGTGCGAAATTAGAGCTAGTTGCTACTTAGCGCGTCAATTAATAAAAAAAAATCTGTTAGTGCTCAAAATCTAACGGAATTAAGGAAGAGGTTGAAAGAGAAAACACGAAACTTGCCTAATTAAATAACAGCTATATTCCATGGAATATGAAAATATGATAAAATATTACATGGAAAAAATTAATTATTTTTTTATAATAAAGTTTTAATAAACAAATATGACGGTCCCCATGCTTTTCATTGGTTCTTCCCGGTACCCCACATGCCGTGCCATTCCCAGCACAATAACAATAAATGATCGACTAACGGTTTGTGGCATTCGAAATGCAACTTTAGTGTCCGAGGTCTGCGTTTTCAAAAATATTTTGACATAGAACAAACAAGAGAACTTGAAAGTTCTTTAAAAAATATAAGGCGTGTAATTCTAGGAAGAAATTATCATATCGCCCATAATTCCAATTCAAATGCATAGAGAATATGATTATAGTTGAATATAAATCATTTTTCGCAAGAAACACGCCTTAAACCATTATTTTCAAAGTCGTGTCAATGTTCCATTAGAGAAACATATTTCATGCATACTAATCAAATTATATATTACAATATTTTTTTGTAACGATGGTGATAATTAATATAAAATATAATATATAATATATATTGTTACGGCCTTGATGTCTGTGTTCATCGGGACGGCGCCGATTAACGAGAAGAAGCGCGTTGTTAAGAGGTTGTTGACAGCAGCGTCTGTCATTTGAGTCGAATCCCAGCTGTCAAGCTGTGCGGACGCGTATTTACATCGAGCCAATCCGTATAACTAATATTATGTATAAACGTTCTGTGATTACGCTTCAGTGTTCTGTGTATTAAAGTTCTTAGTTCCCTTAAAGAGTGTTTATTTATTCCGCGCGACTCGCGAGCGGCCGATCTCTTCGTGCGCGACTTCGATACCTATCGAAGTCCTCGCCGCGGGCGTAACAATATATATATATATATATATATATATATATATATATATTGTGACGTTGCCGTCTTGTCGCGCGTCCATCCGCACCCGATAATTTTAACGGGGCGCGGGCCGAGCGGCCGCGCCAGAATCCACCACGAGAGAATACTATCGAGCTTCCCGGAGAGACGAGCAATATTATTATTTTTGTTGCGTTTATTAATTATAGTTGTCATTTCTTTTATTGTATCGAGCGAGTTGCGGGCAACCCGCCGAAGAAGATCCGGAGGGCGAGGAGCGCATCGAGGGATCCTACGTCACGCCTGACGACACGGCGCTTCTCGACAGCCAGCGGGGGAACGAAATAGCGCCTGAAAGGTCTAGTGACCAGACGCCAAAGAGGCAACATTACCCCTTTTCGAGAAGGCAGAGCGAGGGAAGACAGATCGGCGCTACCTCCCCCGCAGAGGCGAGAACGACAGTTGAGCCTCCACCGCCATTGAAAATGGGCCCGCGACAGCGAAATTTTAATTTGAAACCGTTGCGCGCCAGGCGTCGAAATACCTCACATTTCGCGAGGCGCCAGGATCTCCCGCGTGCCGCGATATGATTGGCCGCGGGGCTGCGCACCCCTCTACGCGGTCATTGACGTCGCTATCGACCCGGGATGGAAAGATCCAGGGATCATTCTGGTGCGGGAGCTCGACCTAATTAATCGCTTTATTATAGTTGTTATCGTTTTGTGAGTTTTATTTGTCGCCGTGTTGAGACATCCCGAGAGGACGAGGCCGAGGACCATCCCCTGCAGGGAGAACGTAGTATCGGTGAGGTTGCCCATCTTTTTATTGTGAGCCACATACGCGATTTGATCCGCCGGCCGGCCGTTCTGCCGCCGTCGCCATTTTCGTGTTTCGCGACCGCTCAGGCTCAGGATCGAGCCAGCGAGATTTTGGTGAATTTTCGAGCGATCGGAGGCAAGTGACCGAGGAAGAGCGGACAATCGTATTGTAGGCATTAATTGATAAGGTAACGTTCGTCTCTCTCCGGGTCTCGGGGTATTCATTACGCGTAGCTATCGACCGCCGAATATCGACCGCGTGCGCGAAGGATCGCGAAAAGCGTACGCCGCCCGTGTTGTCGTGTCGTGTCGTTGCCGCGTGGAATATTCCCGTAAATTATCTCAGGGCGATTTTGTGTCTGATTGCGTGGATCTCGTCGTCGATTGTTAAGTGTACGTGTGAGCATCTATTGTATTATATCGCGTTGTGTACGTTAGAGTATTTGTGTCTTTGTCGCGCTTATTACGCCGACGAATAGAGCGTAGTAAGTAATAATTAGTGTCTGTCGAATGTGTCGCGGTGCGAAATAATTGTAAAAGTACGACCGAGAGTGAAATTTGAGCTGCTTGCGCAGAAGAAAGAGGCGAAACGCTGGCTGAGAAAAATTTCCGGCCGCCGTCGGCTATCGAATTTCGAACATGTCGCTCGCCTGTCGTATGCGAGACCCGTCTTCGCAAAACTATTAATTATTTTTGATCTCTGGTTAATTAGGCTGTCGATTTATTAAGTTGTCGTTTAGAATCGCGAACTGGGAAATCGTGAGGAAAAGTTCGTAGCGATAGGTCGTCGATTTGGTTGTCGAAATTACGATGAATTTTGGGTGAATATCATCCGCGAATATTTCCGTGTCAAAAATCTTTTGTATTCTGAAAAGTATCGTTCAGTCCCGCGAACTCCGGCTATAAAAACGGGTTCGGATAAACAACAGGAATGTCTTAGCGCTCTCTTTTCGGTTGTCGATTTCAAGCGAACATTTGCTCTGAATAACGTCTTATTATCCGTGCCATTATTGATTTGATTATATATTTCGTTTGCTCATTTTTCTTTTTCTGAATTTATTGTGAACCGCCGTTTTCAAACTGATCTGTTATTCAAGTTTATTTTTACATTTTTCTTTTATATTATTTCTCTACTAATAAATCTGTTATATTTCTTTGTTAAAATCGCGTAATTTATTTAAGTGTAAGTCTCTCGTGATTGTCGATATCTGTCGTTGCGTCTGTCGCCGAATTAGTGGAGTCTCGCATAATCAATTGACTTTCTTCCAAAACCCCTCCCCTCTACCGTTAGGCGAGCTAGTCGGCCCGTGGCGAAGCAGGCTATTATTTTTCGCGCTCTTTGACGTTTTGTGGAAAACTGATGCGTGAAAGATCGCATCTGGCGCTCAACCTATCGAGTTATCGAAACGGCCTCCGCTCCGCCGCGGCTCGTGCAAGAACGCCCTCCATCCCTGTTCCTCAGAGCGCGAGTACATTAATTTCGCTATTTTTTTGACGGCGTTTTTACTCCCCCGCGCACGCTCCCCTCGAACACCTCGAGGAGTGTGTCGATTAATTTGAATTGAAGAAACGTTGCAATATATATATATATATATATATATATATATATATATATTGTGACGTTGCCGTCCTTTAGAGCGTCCATCCGCCCCGAGATTTTACGGGGCGCAGGCCGAGCGGCCGCGCCAGAATCAACCTCGAGAGAGCGTTATCCAAAAATCCCCGGAGAGACGAGCGCTATCGTTAGTTTGTTAAGATTTTTATTAATTGTATCGAATTTTTGTTTGTCAAAAACGACAACGGGCACCTCGCCGGAGAAGATCCGGAGGACCGGAAGCACATCAAGGAAGATGGTAGCAAGACGCTTAACGACAGCGAACGGAGGAGATAATAGCACTTGAAAGGACGATACCAGGGGAATTCGCCCGCGTCCCAGGGAGGAGGACGGAAGTCCGATTAACGCTACCCTCCGAGGAGGACCAACGACAGCGGAGCCTCCAACGGGCTCTTGTACCGGGGCCCGCGACAGCAATTTAACAATTCAAATCGAATTAATTGCGCGCGAAGCGCTAAAGCGCCGCGGATCTCACGAGGCGCTAGGATCTCTCGCGTGCCGTATCCTGATTGACCGCGGGGCTGCGCACCCCACTAAGCGGTCATTGACGCCGCTATCGACCCCGGGCCGCGAGATCCCAGGATCATTCTGGTGCGGACGCTCGTGACACATAGTCAAAGTATCATTATCGTGTGAGAATTTTCCGTGTCTGTCGCCGCTGCCGAGAGACCGAATCGAGGACGAGGCCGAGGACCATCCCCTGCAGGAGGACGCGTTATCGGTGAGGTTGCCCATCTTTTGTGTAAGCCACGTACGCGACTTCGTCCGCGTGCCGGCCGTTCTGCCGCCGTCGCCATCTTTTTCGTGTTTCGCGACCGCTCGAGCCGTTTGCCGAGACGGTGATATTTCGTGAATTTGTCGGGCAACCGGAGGCAAGCGACCGAGGAAGGACCCTCGCAACGTAGGCGTTAAACTAATAAGGCAACGTTCGTCTCTCTCCGGGTTTCGAGTGTTCTGTACGCGTAGCTATCGACCAGCGAATATCGGCCGCGTGCGCGAAGGATCGCGAAAGCGAATACCGCCCGTGTTGTCGTACCGCTGTTGTCGCCACGTAGAATATTCCGTGACGTATCTCAGGGCGATTTTTGATGTCGAATTGCGTGTGTGTCGTCGTTAATTGTCAAGAGTGCGTATGAGCGTTTTTAATATGTTATTGTAGGGTGAGCGTGAAAGTATTTGCGTCATTGTCGTTGTCTATTACGCCGTTGCATCGAGCGTAATAAAGGATCATAGAATATCTGCGTCTTCGCCACGTTTATTGCGCCGTCGAAGAGCGCGTGATAAACGTTAATTTGTATCTGCCCAGTTGGTCGCGGTGCGAAATAATCGCCCGAATATTGAGAGTAAAATTTGAGCGGTTTGCGCGGAAGAAAGAGGCGAGACATCGGCGGAGAAAATTCTCCGTCTGCCGTCGGCTATCGAAATTTGAGAATACAGTTCGCCTATCGCATACATGATCCGTCTTCGCAAAAGTATTCAGTATTTTCGGTTACTTATGTTGTCGAATTAGTAAGCTGTCGATTTGTTTCGCGAACTAGGAAATTGCGGGGAAAGATCCGTTGCAATAAGTCATCGATCTGGCTACCGAAATTATGCTATCGTTTGAATAATATCCGCGTATATTTTTGTACCGAAAATCCTTAGTATTCCGTAAAGTCTCGCTCAGTCCTGCGAACTCCGGTCATAAAAACGGGCTCGGATAACTAACCGGATTGTATTAGCGCTCTCATTTTCGTTGTCGATTCGAGCAGATACTTGCTCAGAATACCGTCGCAATTTTCGTGCCAGGATTAATTATATTGTCTTTTTCGCTTTCGTATTTCGTTCGAATTTATTGTGGACCGTCGTTTCTCGATTTGTATGATTCGTTCTCGCGTTTCGGGGAATTAATAGCGAACTAATATCTTTGTAAGGAATTGTTAATCTCAGTTCAATTATCGCTTATTATTGTTTACTGAGTCATTGTTCGAAACCGATCCAATTCTTATTATTGATTTGTTAATTATTCACTCGTAGTGTTACTTTATTTTTCTAGTAATAAACTTGTTATCTTTTTTTTGTTCAAATCGCGTAATTTATTCAAGTGTTCGTCTCGCTTGGTTGTCGACTGTCGTTTTGTCTGTCGTCCGTTAATTCCGCGAAGACTCGCATAATCAATTAATTTTCTCTAATAACCCCTCCCCTCTACCGTTAGGCGAGCTAGTCGGCCCGTGGCGAAGCAGGCTATCGTTTTCTTTTAACGTCTTTCAGCTTTTCGCGAAAACTGATGCGTGAAAGACCGCATCTGGCGCCCAGCTTTTCGATATATCGATACGGTCTCCGCTCCGCCGCGGCTCGCGCGAGAACGTCCTCCATCCCTGTTCCTCAGAACGCGAGTATAATAATTTCGTTATTGTTTTTTTGACGGCGTTTTCGCTCCCCCGCGCACGCTCCCATCCAACATCTCGAAGAGTGTCGCGATTCATTTTGAATCTAATTGAAATAAACGTCGCAATATATATATATATATATATATATATATATATACAGGATGAGTCATTTTAATCAATACACTCGAATATCTCGAAAACAGCACTCTTCAGAAAGAAATGTTTCAAACAAAAATTGTAGGGTGTGAAGGGGGACATAAGATGGTAGCATTGGTTTGACTTTGGAAAGTCATTTGAAGGTCACATAAAAGTCACCTTCAATTTCTTAAATTGAACCCACTATTTTTCATTACATATTCTTGTAGCTTATCTCAAGAGCTTTCCAAAACACTACAGACAAATGTTTTTTCATTAAGTACTTTTTGAGTTATAAGGCTTCAAAGTTTGCAGTACTTCGATATAAAATGCAAAATATCTCGTAAAATATTTAGTTTTCGGTAGTCTTACCCTAATACTTTTATGCACAGGATAATGAGACAAAACTATTGGTGCAAAGAAAACGTATGATTGTTTATAATAAAAAATGTGTAATTTGCAATGCACTTTTTGTTTTACCTGGCAATTTCTCTAAACTTCGGGAAAAAAAATTTTTTTTACAAGGCGCATTGAACAAAAAGCTCGAACACGGATCAACTTTTTTTCTATGTAGATTCACCATACCAAAGGAGATCAAAATCGGTGAAAAGTTAACCGCGACCTCTCCTTGTTAGTCGGATCGATTAAGATCGATGAAACAATAAAGTCCAGCATCCTCTTAAGAAAGATTGCAATTTTGAATTATAGTAACTTAAGATGATAATCTTAATGACATATTAAGATAAAATGAAGTTACGCACTTTATGTATAATTATCCTAAACTCCTTTCTGATGCACTTATTAAGTTTTAACTGATCTTTCCTCTTATGATAATTTAAAAAAATGATAAATGCATTAATCTAGCATTTCTTATTAGCTTTACAGGATTAGTAGATGATTCAGATCCATACCAACAACCAGTACCTTTAAAATTATGCCATCAACTGGCAGAAGATGTGAAATGGTTTAAGGTAATCTTCTAATTTTGCTCCTAATATTAAAATAGTGCAAAAATGTTTTTATTATATTTGAAAATAAAATTTAAAATTTTTACAAAATAAGTTTTTTAACATTTTCAAAATATGTATCCAACTTTAAAGTAAGTTACATTTTTAATTTTAATCTATGTCCTATATATTAAAAAAGTTAATTTAGATTTTATATAATTATATAATTTTTATATATACAAAATTCACAAATTAAAATATTATCGTAGAGTTCTCATAAAGTTAAGAAATAAAGATATTTGTGATTTCTTTATCTTAAATAATAATTTTTGAAATCAAGGAATGTAAGTTTTCAATCACAGAATACAATTAGATTTGCCTATTTGTGTATTATATATGCATCATTAATATACTGAAATCTCTTAAAGAATACATTGCAAAAGAGATATATTACATCCCTTTCTTGCACTATTTCACATGCTAAAAGCTATTGCACATACAGAAATTTTTATCATAACTGTAAAGTCGTAAACAAATTATAGTCATGCATTCTCACAAGCTAGTACAAATGTTTGACTATGATTGGTCGATTTGTTTATGGCATTACTATTATGAAAAACTTTTACGTGTAATAGTTTTAAATCACTCCTGGATAACAGATATAATCGTGAGAAAAGGTAAATACTCATACAGCAAGCTGTTTAGAGCTGCGAGTGCAATATTCTCTTTCGCGGCGTAGAAAAAACAAGTTCATGCGATTCTTGCGAGTAACTGTCGTGTGAAACGATATTTTCTATGATTCCAAACGTAATGAGAATAAAGGTAATTTCGTATATTTTTAAAAGTGTAAGGCATATTTTGGTTAAATATATCTTGGCGTTGGACGTGTCGATTTGTCTGTATTCTTAAAAGCTCAATGAACGATACTATAAAAATGCAATGGTGTAATGTACAAAATGATATTGATCCGTATTGCCTCGTACGCTTTCTTCTTGGAGTTAAAAATCTGAAAATTTTAAAAAATTTGAGAGCTTTATACGAACACAGGAAAAAAATAAATAAGATAAATGTCCATACAGGCTCAATCCTAGGACTTTCCGAATAGCTAACAAACACTCTGTTACACTACATAATGCTTTTTATTGGCATATTAGTAATGTTCGTCTATAAACTTCTTGTTGAATTAAAGTTGAATTAAAGAGAATTCGTCTCCCTTTCTATTCTCGCTCTCTTTTCACGTCCTCCATGTATTTCTTTTCTCTTCCATCGTTAAATCTTTCACTCTTACATCCCTCTTACATTCCACTCTTACACCCGTCCTCTTTAACTTTCTCCTCTTTTCAAATATCTCCTCCTTGTTCTTCTCATCCCTCAGCTCTATTAACACAACACCTTTTCTCCTTTCTCTGTCATTCTTCCCATACTCCTAACATCTCTATCTTTCTCTCTAACGCATCCTCCATAATCTCCTCTAATCTTCTCCCTTCCTTTCACTTCTCTCCAAATTCCTTTTCCTTTTATCCCTCTTTTTCGTTTTTCTTCCTCTTTTCCTTTTCTCTCTTCCCTTTTTCTCTTTTTTTTCTTTTCCTCCTTTCTTTTTCCTTGCTTTTTTTCATTCTCTTCCAACTCCCTTTCCGCCTCCCTTCTTTTTTCCATATTTCTTCCATTTCTCATCTCTTCCTTTTTCTCTCCTTCCTATACATCCTTTCCAACCATTTTTTTTCTTCCCACTTTTCCATTTAATTACACTTCTTCTACAACCTTCTCCCTGTCTCTAATCCCCATCTACTATATTCCTTTTTTCCTCTTCTCTTTTCCACATAACTCATTCCTTTCGTCGATGTCCTCTTCACGCCCTACCTCTGTTTCTGTCTTTTCTCCGCTCTCTACATCCTCTTCCTTTATCTTTATCCCATTTTCCTTAACTCTTATCAATTCCTTTCTTTCTTAGCAATTTTAATTTCATCTTCAGCACTCTCAATTCCCTCTTAATTTCTTTCAGTAATTTTCTTTCTGTCCTCTATATTTCCTTCGCCCGCGGTTGCTAATTGTAGTCTTTCTTCTATTTTAATTTTCAACCTATATCCTTCAGCTCTCTTTCTTGTTGTTTTTGCCCTTTACTATTTTAATTCTCTTACACTGTTCCTCTTCTTGTTCTTTTATCTCACACCTATCTTTATCACTCGCCTCTTTTATTTAGAATTTAGACAACTTTACATTTTCCTTTTTGATTCTCCTCAACCATGAATGCAACTCCTCTCACCAATTACTTGCTCCTCTTGTGCTGCCACCAATTCTTTCCATCTGCATTCTTTATCGTAAGCCTTGTATATACCGTTATCTCTCCATTCCTTTCCTTATAAATCATATCTCTTCTATGTCTTTCTCGTTCCTTTCTGTTTCTGCGTCGCCATTTTCTCTTCTATTCTTCTTCACTTTGATTCCTCATAATTTTTTCAAACCATCTATTTTTTTCACAAAATCTTCAATTTTTTTTAAGTAAATACATAAGCGGGGAAGAAGATGTAATAAATATTTAACACGTTCGCGGATAGGACGGCATATGCCGCTCTAGGTCTAAGGTCAAAGCGGCATCTGCCGTCTAAGTTCTAGTGCTTTTGTAAACGCAGGGCATGATACTCCGTCAGCTAATAATGCTTATTCGTATATCACTTATACCAATGTGCTTACAAAAAAATTTGGTTCGTTTTTGCAAACCCTTCCAAATATCCGCGAATGTGTTAATTTATCCTCCACCAATGACTTTGACCTTAACATATATAACATTATAACTGACTCCTAAAAAGTTTTACCCTCCCTCTCCCCCATGAGTGATTCTTCGTTACTTATTGTTTATTAAAAAGTTGAACAAGTATAGTCTATGTTTCGATGTCAGATGTCTCGCCCTGTATAGTGTGTATAATAGGTTAGAACGAAAGAAAAGGAGAGAGCAAGTGAAACAGAAGATCACTGCCGTGATTGGTTACCTACCAAATCCGCGCATATGCAGTTTATTTTTTCACGCTAACATCAAAGATGCCGACAGAGAGTTGCGCTACTATATATACTGTGTCACTGTGCACTATCGCGTATTCGCGCTACATCACTGTCACGTCTTTACGCGTTGTCGAGCAAATGGTCGCTCTTAGTTATGCAGTTCGTCAATAGCGTAATGCTTAGCGCCTGTCAAAAGCGCAATTTATTCAACATTCCTCTTCTTCTTAAGAATGCTATTTTCATTAAGAGCAAGTTCCTCCTAGCGCCTTGTAATCAAGTCCAGTTCGATATATGTAAGTTCAATGTGAAAGACGTTTAGAACAACGAGGAGATGAATTCGAGGGGTTGTGTAGCCCTGTTATTGAGATTCTGTCTCCTCTCTTTCTCTTAGCAAAGTGCCAAATATTGAATCCGTGCTAATTCTTTTCCTGAGGGTAGTAAATCTTCATTAACCATATTGAATTTTCCTTTCCAGTCCTTTTGGACGGTTCCATATTTGATTGAAATATCTAGTAATGGATCTTCCTTCAATACTAACGCGAGCGAGTGCTTTCCCTATCAATTTTTCCTTGAATTGAAACCCAGATAGCACATGGACGTCCACTGAACGTCCATCGAACGTCCGTTTGTGGACATTGGAACGTCCGATGGACGTCCGATTAAAGTCCGCCGGATTTTCGATGGACATCTATTCGAGGTACGTTTGCAACTCCGCACGACGTCCACAGAATGTCCATGCTGGACATCCAATGAACGTTCGATGGACCTTAATTGGACGTCCATCGGACGTTCAAATTTCCACAAACGACCGTCCACAGAAATGTCCGAAACATGTCCCGTGTTTGAAATTTGAATTAATTATAGGTTTTAATATGCTTGGTGTTTATTAAAAATATTTAAAGACGTAAGTTAATTCATAAAATTTAATATATATTTATTAATTAATATATATATATATATATATATATATATATTTATTTATTTATTAACTAATTGAAAAGTCGAATCACAAACAAACTAAACCAAATAGGAACTGGAACATAATATAACATAAAATAAAACATAACATAAAACAGAGGCGTAAAAAATCTCATAGATCTTCCGGTTGCCTTCGAACATTCAATCTTTTTTGTTCCGCATCACACCTCTCTTTCGCCCTTTTCAGCCATTTTTGTATTGCCTCTTCGATATCCTTTTTTGTGAAGGTAGCGTTGACCTTTTCGCCTGCAGCTATATTAGAAAGGTATATATTTACCCACTTAATATCCATTTAAAACAGCACAGTTTTAAAAAAGAAGTATACAAGGATTATAAAAACGTACCGAGTAATAACTGTGATAGCTTTAATGTCCGAAATACACATTTATTCTTTTTTCCCAGCCAACTATATTTAGCAGCTAGTTCATTGGTGAGAATTTGGCTCAAGTTACGTTTCACGAATTCGTAAGCACTCTTTCCTCTAATTTTTGAAGCTTCTAAAACCTGAAAAATTTTCGTCATTATAAAACAGCAGTATGGAATTACGGAATTATGAAATAAATGTGATAGCTATATATATTATTTACCGATGTATCAAAATTTTCATCAATTTTCAAGAAGTCCTCCACCTGCTTCTCCAACTGCCTTTCATTTTGTATAGGAATATTGCAGGAATAAAAAATGGATTGCTGTCTGATATTGCCTACTGTATTATTACCATTTGTATCACGATTCGCAGATTCTCTAATGCATTTTTAATGACTCTTATGTTATCACTTTGTTGCCAAATCTCCGCTTTAAAGAGATGCTATTGCCGTATAATTTCTTTAAAATATGTCACATAATCTGAAACATAAATTATTAAAGTATTTTATATTTTCAAATACTGAATTTGATATCAGCCAAGTATTACTACGGATTATAAGTCTTGTTCTTGATTTCAGTAACTGGTGGTGACATTGATTACATTTTCTTGTATATTTAATAGTATACATGTATTGGAATGTAGCATAACGTTTTATTTATCAGCATCTACTAAAACTTTTGAACTAAATAATACGATTAACGAAACTAATAATAAATTATATTGAATACACAATTATTTAATTATTTAATTAGCTGAATAAATGACTATGTGAAATTTAAAGTATACACCAAAAATATTTATTAATATCTGCAACACCAATATATACAAACTGTTATTATTTTGCAAATTTTTGTGGATTGGACAGCGTTTGCAAGTGCAAATCGAATTATTGAATGCACCGTTGGAAATCCCGTTTCCCAAAATGTTTTATGGCTCATCATTTTGGTCATGTAACGTACTGAACAATTCCGGATAAAATTCTTTTGTTTTCGGAAGTTCTTTACTTGAAATTTTCGGCATTGCTATAAAATAAAATGTATGTTTTTATTACTCTCGTGTATTAATATGTATTATGCTTGCTCATCTTTGCAAGTTATTGAAATGTTTTTCCGTATTACCTAAACCATTTAAAAAAATTTTTTTTAATATAATAATATTTCCTGAATTAAACGCCAATATGGCCTGCGTTTAAAATTTATAATTAATTGAAAAATTGACCATTATATAATAATTTGGTTCAAGAATATATTTTAAATAAAATATTGTATTTAAACGAACCTTGTATACATAAAGTGTCTTCTGCAGACTCATCATCACTTTTACTTGCCGAAAAGGGGAGCCGATATTTATTCTTATTTTTGTTTTGAGCGTCCGTTACTTCTAAAATTGTATTATATAGAATATATACTTTGCCATAGTACATATAGTTAGAATATATTTAAACAAATTTTTAAACAAACGTTTCAAAAGCGGAAGCGTTGGCAGGGTCCTATTATCCTCGTCTTCAGAAGAAGATAATAGCGGCTTATTGGATCGTGTTCGCCGTACATCATCTACTTCAGAATTCAAGTCGGAGGTGCACTCTGACTTTTTGTACTTTTCCCTGGCAGTTTTGTAATCAGCTAGAAATATGAAAATAGATATTCAGATTATATCAGAACCTAGCCCAAGAATTACGCGCGACACGCTTCGTAGCTATAAAAACGCAATATAAACTAAAACACTTAAAAATTAATTTACTGTATAGAAGAAATTTACTTATGCTTAAATAATAATCAAACGAAGAAATTTTAATAATTTCTTAAATGTTATAATGTTAACACATGCGGTTTTTAAATGAAATATTTAGTCTGACTTTATTTGTGACTTATGCACAGATTACCACAGATATATAAAAACAAACGCTTCATATGCTTACCAAAAGTGCTGTTTCGAAATATACTGATTTCGTAGGAAGGCCAACATGTATTCGGCAGTTTATTTTTGCGAATAATAGTCCTAATTTTCTCATTTTTAAACGGCGGCCAGTAACATCGGTCTTGTACAATCCAACTAGATGGTACTGCCTCGACTGTATCTTCGTCAATAAATCTGACGACAGTCCATGACTGATCTGACATTCCTACTGCTGCAATATAAATAATAAAACGCAGCCTTCACTTTTGACCTCACAAAAACGAACCATTTACTAAATTTCTATATTTATATATATATATATATATATATATATATATCGCACTATATATATACATATATATATATATATCGCACTATATATATATATATATATATATATATATATATATATATATCGCACTTATATATACTTCCATAATAATTTTTATGTACATTTTTTAAAGAAAACTTCTGCACAAGGCATAACACAAAGTAGCTTGATACAGATATAGTCAAGTTTGAAACGAAAATTTGCATCAACAACAAAATTGGAAACATTTTTTATCAACAAATTGTAAAATTAAAACCCTATGTCTATATTTTATTGTATAAAAGCGTGAAAACGCAAGTTTTGTTAATTTAGCAAATTTTTAATTTGTATCACAAATATAGCATACAATTTAATGTTAACTATTTTGAATGCAAAAGAGGGAAAACGATACTTTGGTTTTTAAATTTTAATTTCAGGCATTTATATGCGATTTGTTTTATATCCCACTTCTGCAAATCTCGGATACGATCGACGACATAAATTCCTAACTTTGATGATTCACATGGTTCCGAGTAAAAATCAGTAAGTGAGTGATATTTATTGCCAATTACAGAAGTACTTTCATTAGTTGAAATAAAATTTTGAACAATTTTAATAGTTCCGTCTGTTAAACAACAAATGTTATCAGGTGCTGCCGTTTTTAATATAAACTGTTTAAATACAATTTTATTATAAAAGTGGTCAATTAGGCGTAGAGAGCTAGAGATCAAAATAATGGTGTAGGTTAATTAGTCAAAATATATATTCATAATTTAAAATACAATATCAAAATCAAAATCGATGTAATATATATAACAAAATTATAAGAAAATTGAAGTTGAGTGCGGACGTTTCGACTTACTTTTAAGTCATCTTCAGCGCAAATATTGAAAAGAAGTTAGAGCATCTATAAAACGGTTCGCAGAGGTAGAAAACGGAAATTAAAAGTAGAAAAAATATATATAAACAAACATTAATCAGAAAGAAGATCAACTCCGAATGCCAACGGTTGTGCATAATAAATCGTAGACAGCTTACAAATCTTAGAGGAAATGCAACTCCAGACGCAACGGTAGTTCATGGTTTGTTTTGAACGGCTTCCAAATATTTTCAATGAGTGAAACAACTCTCATTTGGGTTAATTGACCCAAAGTTGAGTATGGTTCATCAGAGAATCTGTAAGACCGTGTCAAAATAAAAATAAAAGTAAATAAACAATAGGAAAATTATTTAGCAATGTAAGTATTAATAGAGAGTCAAAAAACTATTAAAAAATAATAATTGATTTAAAAAGAAAACAAAAAAAACCTAGCTGGGAAATAAATAAATAAAGAATAAGAACCAAGTAAGACACAAGTATAAAACAATGTTAGTCATTAGCACAAAAATCGAAAAAAAACGAAAAAATATATATGCGGTTCAATAATATTAGATGATTAAAGTAAGAAAATGATAATAAAAAATAATAAAAAATAATTTTTATATAATAAAACATGAGCGGAATTTAACAATTTATCAGGCCATAAAAATCAATAAGATAAGAAAGATAGAAATAACTTACATTGCTATGCGGAACAAAGTTGAACATGATTAAACGTTAAAAGAATCATCAAGTGAACAAGTATGTTAACATTTCCTTGTAAAAACCTCTGTAGCACTTTCTTATACGAAGGTAGGAATATAAATGACGAAAAATAACGTACATATGGTCGTGTAGATTTCTGTGTATGACCCTTAGATATTCGGAAGTTTATTTATTAAATCGTTGTAAATGTCAGGAAAACACTCTGTGTCCGTTTGTAAATTTAAATCGTTTTGTTGTCTTTTAATGCATATCATTTCGGAAATCAGCCTTTTATTATAAAAGGATTCTTTATCTAGTATCTTGATCTCGTCCCACTTGAATTCATGATCAAAATTCAACCTATGTTCGGTAATGACAGACTTATTAGTTGCAACTCTATTCATATGTTTCCTATGTTCGTTTATTCTTGTGATTAACCTTCTGCTTGTCTGTCCGACATAGGATGCATCGCAATTCCCGCATTCAATTTTGTAAACAACATTCTTGTTCGAATCTTTCGGGATTACGTCTTTATAAGCCTTAATAATCGTGTTAAGTTTATTAAGGCTGTAATATGACAACGTTGTATTCGTGTCTTTCAGGATGTATAAGCCTTAATAATCGTGTTAAGTTTATTAAGGCTGTAATATGACAACGTTGTATTCGTGTCTTTCAGGATGTATCTTAAATTGTCCGTTAATGAAGGTAGAAATGGAACCGTGAAATAAGAAGAAGCTTCTTTTTTGATCATGGAATCAAATGTAGATGTACGTGTCAGAAAGTGAATTCTATGATTGATCGTGTCGAATATAAATTTTAGTGGGTAACCATTGTTAAGTAGGATCTCAATAATGAGCATAATGTTCTTTCAATGATATATCGGATGCGACAACATAAAGGCTCTATCAATAAGGCTAATTATTGTGCCTCTTTTTTGGCAGTACGGATGTTGTGATAGGAAATTCAAATATCTACTTGAATAGGTTGGTTTATGGTACCAATCAAAATGTAGTTTACTATGACCTGATATAATAGTAACCTCCAGAAAATTAAGTGATTTATTCTTTTCAACTTCCATTGTAAATTGTAATCGAGAACTGAACGAGTTAAAAATAGTTAGTGTATAGTCAGTAAGATTGGAAGAACACGCGGTAATTATATCATCCACATATCTAAAATAAAATGGAGTATGAAATTAATTGTATTTAGAGCCCTGTTCTCAATATCTTGCATTACGATATCAGCTATAATTGGTGAAAGAGGTGAACCCATTGGAGTGCCATATAGTTGTCGATAAAAAGTGTTGTGAAAAACAAAAAATGTGAAATTCAATACCATTTTCACTCCTATTAAAAATTCCGATTTTGGAAGATCAGTGTCGTCTTTAATATATTTCCATCTGTTTGAAACGCTATCAATAGCGAAGTCAATGGGAATATTAGTGAAGAGTGAAACCACGTCAAGGGAGATAAGTTTGAAATCACTATCTAATTGTACGTTATTCAGTTTTTTTAATAACTCAAAACTATTATCTATAGAGCTGTGCGCTGTAGGGAAACCCTTTATCATAATTTTATGTAAGAAAGTAGCCAATTGATAAAGAGGGCTATCAACCGATGAAACAGTAAGTCTAAGCGGGCATTCAGGTTTATGCTACTTTCGGTAAGCCGTAGGCTCGCGGAAGGGAACCTTCACTATATGGTAATGCGCGGTATGTAGCTAGTGTGATATAACTATTATTCTTCCATCTCGTAAGTAATGCTCGTAAATTAGAAATTAATTTGTTGATAGGATTTCTATCGACGACGATATAAGTTTCATCATCACTAAGTAGTTCTTCAATTTTCTGGATATATTTATCTTTATCCAGTGAAACCGTGATATTGCCTTGGTCTGCTCGTGTAATGATGAGATTCTGGTTATCATTGAGAAAATTTTTTGTAATCTTGTAGAGATGTAGTAGCAAATAATGAGTTTTAGTAAGTGGATACTGGTAAGATGTTATAGAATTAATAATACCAGTAGACTTGTTCCGGAATGCAATGCGTTTCTCAGGTGAAAGTTTTCTAAGGTTATTTTCAAAATTGATGATGAAATCAGTTGTTAATTGAGTCTTATTAGTTACAGGTAAACTAAAATTTCCATCCAGTTGAAGAAAACTTTTGACATTATCAGGAACTTGGGTTGATGACATGTTGATAAACCACTTATCTTGCTATTAGATACGTCATATTTAAAATCGGAAAATAAAGAAGGCTCAATGTCAATAGTGATTTTGTTATTGTGATGAGGAGAAGAATGATTATAATGAACTTGGTGGTCAAGTGAGTAGGTATATAGGGGGAGTTCTAACCCAGGTCCTCTTAGGGGGGGTTAGGCGCGCGGGGGATTACGGTGGCGCGGGGGAATGACGTCACGCGGGACGGAGGGGATTTCGGCAGCGGCGCGTGTTAGATGTTTTATCGCAATATTGTATTACATGCCCGATTGATAAAATATTTATAAACAATATAAACAGCGGTATTCCTTAAGCAATATTGTATTATATATCTTAACGCGTTGGAACATGTTTTTGCAAAACAAAATGGCTCTCGCGGTACACCCCACCCCCACCCCACCCCCTCGCCTACAATATAGGTACCCACCCCCACCCCCCACTCCCTCGCCCTTGATATAAGTAACTCTAGATTTTTTTCCGTTCGACGTATCCTTGTCTCTCTCTCATTGAATTACGCAGCATGCACATTTATAAACAATATAAACAAATGGTACCTCCCTGAATCGTCTTCCGCAATTTTTTCTCGGAAGGAATGCAATGCATATCAGCGCAGATGTTCGGCTGCTTTGTATCCTTGCTTCCACCGCTGGTATATCAGCGCCGATGTTCGGCTGCTTTGCGTTTTCGCGGTACATCCCTCACCCTTGATATAAGTAATTCTAGATTTTTTCCCGTTCGACGTATGCTTATCTCTCTCACTGAATTACGCAGCATGAGAATTTGTAAACAATATAAACAAATGACACCTCCCAGAATCGTCCTCCGTAATTTTTTCTCGGAAGGAATGCAACGCGTATGAGCGCCGATGTTCGGCTGCTTTGCACCCTTGCTTTCGTGGTACACCCCTCATCCCCGATATAAGTAATTCTAGATTTTTTTTCGTTCGACATATCCTTATCTCTCTCTCATTGAATTATACATCATGCGAATTTATAAACAATATAAACAAATGGCACCTCCTAGAATCGTCCTCCGTAATTTTTTCTCGGAAGAATTTTTAACCTATCAGCGCCGATGTTCAACCGTTTTATAAACGCAAGCAAACGCAAAAAAAAGTACACCACGATATAGTAAACTTAAAACTCTTTATTCATGTTTTTACATATTTTTTGTCTTACGTATTATATGGACTAAAAGCTAAAGCCGCCAGCTCGCAATCGACGAGTTGATGCTTGTTGAAAGCGTCACTCGCGCGTATTACATTCGATACTTCTTTAGGATCCGTTACAGCGGACGCGATATTGGAGAATTGCGTAAATTTGACATAGATTGTTTGGATTTTATCTAATCGATCAAAAGTTACATCTATGCATTGATCGAGATCGAACATACGATGTAACGTCAATTCTACCATCATCATGCATACGTTCGAAGATTCGAGACTTATGAGTTTAGCGTCGTTAATCGTACGAACTCGCACTTTTAGCGGTCCAACGCTTATAAAATTATACATGTCGTGAGAGTCGTTCCGAAGGAGATTTAGAATATCGCGACGTTGCTCGCAGAGTCCCTTCCATGTTTCGAGAGATAATATCAGTCCCTTTCCCCGATGATCTCCTATGATAATCTCCACGTAACTCGGCGGACCCACGTTGATACAGATTTCGAGGAATTTGAATTCCGTAGCTGTCAATGCGTATCGTCTGCCTAGTATACGAACCGCACGACGCTCCGACGAAATGCTACGGGAAAAATTAAAATTAAGTAATACTAATAATACAATTTGTAAAAAATAGAAAAATGTTAAACGAAACTTACTCGTCGTATTTGTTCTCAAACGATGGAGTTTTATCACGACTCGGCACGTAATTATTCATGTGTCTTCCGATACCGCCACTGCTGCTACCGCTGCTGCTTCTTTCAACGTAGTACATTTCTCTGGGAGGTTATGAAAAGTGAATCCACGAGCGGTTAACGCGACACTGATCGTACAGGAATTAATCGGTTATATCCGACGCTCATTTATTAAAAATATAATGTAGTGGTGGGGGATCAATGTTTCTAATGCATTGGAATTTAGGAGAAGGGGGAGGCGGTGCTCGAACAAAAGAATTCTTAGAAACGCATGCAAAAGATTAGGGTGGGGTAAATAAGAGATAACGCATATGAATGTTTACATATTTTATTTTTATCGCAATTCTTTCTGGCGTCGCGACCACCAGTTAAATATTTTGAATACATTTTGTAAACCAATTCTTAACATGTTTTCCACATCGCATACTATTCGTATCGTCTAATTTATTTAGAGCATCGATATCTTCGTAATCCGCATCCAAGGTTTCAATAATACAGCCGTTCCCCGCATCGTCTAGTATATCGGCCAACCATTTTCGCTTTTCAAGTCCTTTGACGTACACGACGGACGATTCTTCTTCTTCTTCTTCTTCGTGTATCGTACCAACGACAGCTGTTGTAATCGCACGCTGAGCCAAGCCATACGGAACGTTTCCGTCTTCCCATTGTAATCCGTGATGATTTCTAATCAACCATGAGACTTGACATCGCTCAGATTTTGTAAGCGTGTGCCACGGTACGGGACTTGCGAAAAAGTAATGCGATAGAACGTATCCCTTTCTCAAGATTGCCGCTTCCTTCACGACAAAATTTTTCCCAACGATAAATCCTTGCAGATCCACAAACGTTGGTACGGACATGACGAGATCTCTCTCTCTTCGATACGCCAGTCGAGAGGAACGGTAAAACTCTAAAACCATCTCGCAAGACTTTGATTTATATCATGCTCCTCTTCCCCCTCTCTCTTGCGTCGATGTTATCGCAAACACTTAGGTAATTTTGCGTACAACGTTGGTCAACGGATTGTACTGGATCACGCGATCGTGTATGATGAGACAGTACGCAGTGGTATTCGACGGCACGTTCTCCTTACACTCGAATTCCAATCTCACATCCACGGTCGCGCTCTTGACCGATTCGTTTTGTCGAGAACAATCGATAATCACGAACGGACCGTAAAGTTGAAACATCCCGACGGAGAGACTCGGCTCGAGATACTCGTATCCGTAATAATTTTTGCAGAAGCGCATATACGTGTCGTACAGAATGGAATATCTGTTTTTATCGAAATCCAGATTCATATCATCGTACGGATAATATTCCGAATTCAGATAAAGTTTAACGTTGACCAATTTGCAGTGGTCGAATTCACTCACATCCTTAGACATGACATTCTTCCGACCTGCCTGCAAAGCGAAAACGACGTATCGTGGTTTCTCCAGCTGAGTCGCGGTCTTAATGGCCCACGAATGCTTGGTTGTAAGCTGCAATAGCGGATACTCGTACATCCCACGAGCGAAAAGCCATGCTGAGATATCGCTTTCCAGAGCACGGAGCATCGACAACTTTTTGATTTCGCTCAACAGCACGTGAGGCATTCGCCATTGTATCTTGAATATGTCGAGCTCAGGCTCCTGCGCCGAATTTCCATGCAGACAATTGTCGTCGTTGCGCGATCGTATCAAGATCAATTCGTGACGAGCGTTAATCACCACGCGTCTGTAATCCTCGCAAAATCCCAGCAACATGTAGAGCGGTACGCAAAAATTGAAATATCCATTCGCGTTGGTCGACGGCTCCCAGCCGGCGTTTTTCATAATCACGCTTCTATCGGATGATACCGTTACATAGTTTTTGAGCGTAGTAGTTATTCGTACGTTTCTATTGCGATCAATCTCAACGCCGTCGAGTTCGTATCGAATCTCGTCGAACATGAATGCGACGCAATTATTTCCCAGTACCAATTCACTTTCTCCTTCAGCTGCTGGTTTGTGTTTCGTTAGTCGTTCCTCGATGTATAGGAAACTCTCGTGCGGCAGCGTATACAGATCCTGTTGTTGTATAGGTATTCTTATCTCGTCATTGTGTCCGAACGTTGTATTGGCGAACGGGTTGTACGTGTGAGTCTCGACCTTGACGATACGATCGTCAAAGATAGGTTCGTCACCGATGTTGAGAATGTCAGTCATCGTTCAGCTGTTTCGCACCGCGAATCCCAAAGATTGCAAAAACGCAACGTTCGATGCGCTGAGTTTCTTTTTCTCGGATGATTGGATATTAGCGAACGTCGACGTTGATGTTGTTGGTGTCGCTGATTTCGTAAAGATTGCGTTATCTCTCGCGTCTTTCGATCCGTTCAACACGAGCATCTCATACGTCGCATACGTACGTACGTTATCGCTGCAGCCGTCGTACGTGCAATCTTACGGTGATCTCTTCTCCTCGAAAATCGAGCAATCGTCCGTTCTGGTCAACAACGCGTAACGTTAAATCCGTAATGCTCCGCGCGATGATCGGAAGGTAAATGATCTGCGCCGGCGTTTCCGATATCTTATATCCCGGCGGTACCCTCGGTGAAAATTCGTGTATCGTATGAACGAGTTTTCCGTTGTTGTACGCGCCCGCGGTCACGTTACATTCTACGCGGATAATATTAACGTTGATAATGTTAATCGGCATGTTCGATTCGTACCATTTTCCCGGCTCGAGAATACGATTCGAGAATCCTAGCAGCGATCCAATGTTGTCGGGTTTGCTAAAGTTTAATCTGTATGCGCATTTGATTTCGCTTCTCATTGTATTGTAATTAGCGCGGAGCACTATCGGATATTCGCCATCTTCGTAGTCATCGCCGTCAATGTGTTTCTTATCGCGATGTTTCCGTAAAATTGCACGTTTCAAAAATTCATGTATATCTCGCAACTCGTACGATCTTTCGGGAATCGTAATTTCCGCGTCGTCTTTGCCAAAGTAAAATTTATTATTCGAGGAATTCACGTTCGGTATCGTGTGATAAGTCTCAAAATCCGTTAGACCGAGTTCGTATTCATCGTCGCTCAAGTCTACAGTGGGAAAGAAATTTGCCGCGAGAACGCTACTCTTCCCAGTCAACGTGAATGTCATAGACATGTCGACAAAACTGTTGAACGAATACTGAGTTAAATAGCGCGATATCCGTCTTTAAATTCGCACGCATCGACCGTTCGAAGAAATTGCAAGCACAATTGTCCGCAGATGCTCTGATCGTAAGTTTGAACAGGCGTGTGATTGTACTGTATCTTCGTTACGTTTCGTCCGAAATATCGCACAAGTTCCTTGGGAGGTCGAAGATTGCCGAAACTGTCGAAATATACGACGCGATCATCCCTCTTTGCGTACGCTACCCAATGAGTACCCGGTCCTTCGACGCTATCTAAATTTACGATGCCGTTCTCGTTTTGATAAATACCACCGATCGGTAAAGAGTCGCGCATGAAAACGCCTCTAAAATATGGAATGCGCATACGTTTCACCAGTTGTAGCAATTGTACGTTGGTAGTTGCGCCCTGTAGCATTTTTAACGTCTCTTTGACGTTTTTTTTTTCTTCTTCTCGTTGAGACTCCTCGTCCGTGTTTGTAAGGAGCGAGGTATAATCCGCGACCTTCCATGGCGCGCTTGTGACATAGCATCTCTTGCATCTGACGTTGCGCGGCTTTTCCGTCGTTCACCACCTTCGCTACACCCGCCGCTCCGCCGATCAGGGATCCGAGCGCACCCAGCATTGGTAGAATTGGCAATACGCCGCCACATTTCGCTACCGGAAGTATCCGTTTCTTCGCAGTTTTCTTCTTCGTCTTCGTCCTCTTCAGGCCCATACCGAGCTTCGTCTTGGCTTTCATCGCCGCCCAGACATCTGTGGCGGCGACTCTCTCAGCGAGAGTCGAATCTCTCGCACCGATACGATTTCGCGCTTTCTCGGCGATCTTATCCGCCGCGTGTCTCTCGGTGAGATCGTTGCTCCGAGAGTACGCTATATCGTGCTCGCGACACGCCGCGTCCAATAAATTTATACCTCGATCGCCTCTGGCTAATCGCTTCCGCAACCGCGTGCCTGGGCCGCAAAACTGATAGCCGGGAATATGGAATTCGATCGGAAGCGCGTTTATCGCACGATTTAAGAGACCGCTGCCTCTTACGATTCTCGCTGACATACGTAGCAATCTTTTATCAACGGAGGCGGACCGTCAATGTGCGTTCGCTGCCACGGCTGGTTGTAATGTCGCATGCACGAACGATATTGTCGAACCTCCGGATCAGCCTTTATATATTCAAGAAGCTTGTCCCACAATCGTTCCACGTAATCACCGAAATTTTCCAGTAAAAGAATCTTCGGAATATACTGCAATTGTTTGGTGGTAAGTCCGAGAATGTCTCTCTCGTCCGACAGAAGGAGAAACATTTTTGATACTGAGCGGTTTCGAGTCGCGACACCTCTATAAATAGGCCTCCCCTCGCGATCATTCGCAAAAGTGGTTCAAAACAGAAAACATGCGGTTCGTACGACAGCCTTTGACGATACGCGTGATGAATTGCGACGACAGATTACGCTCGATGGGGGACAACGCGGAGATGCGCAGACACGGTACGATGTTACCGACTACTATACGCGCGATCGTTTGCGGTCCCTCGAATTGTGGTAAAACCAACGTTTTGATAAGTCTACTGGAAAGTCCACACGGTGTACGTTTCGAGAACGTGTACGTGTACTCAAGTCGCTGCAACAGCCGAAATATCGATATCTGGAGAATTTATTGACGCCGATCGACGAAATCGGCTATTTTACGTTCTCGAATAACAGTGACGTCATTCCACCGTGCGAGGCACGTCCAAACTCGATTTTTGTCTTCGATGACGTGGCGTGCGGCAAGCAAGATAC